>NW_005187588.1:183390-188814 GCF_000239375.1 Pundamilia nyererei
CCCCCCCCAAAAAAAAAGCTTCCTGACAAAAGCTGGCTGCTATCTGTGATGTGCAGTTTTAAAGATGTACTGTACATCTTCATTACAACAACTAATGTGCTTGGTGCTGAGTGCCAAAAACTGGGTAGTGAAGTTGGCTTTTGGTTTTTATTGGATTTATTGATTATAGAGTAAAGGACACGAAGCAGCTGCAATATTAAAACCACCGACAGTTAAAGTGAATGACATTGATCGTCGTGTTACACCGCAATGCTCTGCTGGGAAAGATCGAGACCTGGCACTCATCTGGATGTTACTTTGACACGGACCATCCATGTAAACATTGCTAGAGACCACACACATACACATTTATGCTTCCCGTGGCAACAGCACGCTCAGACATCAGGGCTTCCCCCATTAGAACCGCGTGCATCTCGGGAACAGCTTGAAGAACATGACAATGAGATTAAGGTGACCCAGCCTCCAAAACACCCCAGATCACAGGTCAAACATCCACAAGACCTCAAAGATCTGTTGCCAATTTCCCTGTGTCAGAGGTCCAATGTTCATGCCCTGACAGGCCAGAGGTATTAGTGGAAGGTGACCTCCACAATATTGGAAAGGCTGTTTTAATGTTATGATGAACTCATGCGAATAGAGAAGACCCACCCTGTTTTTGTATTTTAAATGAGAGAAATTGGTATTTTATAAGCTAAGAGTGCCTGAGTCATCCATGGTATAAATATACTAAAAGTACTGCTAATCACTTGCTAATAAAACGACAAAAATGGCCCAGTCCCACTAAAGCCTCTCATATCCACTCATCTATTTCTGTTGTGTGCCAAACCACTACAATATTTTTGTGAAGTCCTCTTATGTTCTGGGGTGGGTCACTTTGGCTTTTCTACAACAACTAGCTGAACTCTGTTGTAACAGATGTCGTGGCAACACTAAGGGTCAGTCATTTGTGTATTTGTGATTGTGTGCGTGCTCGCATGTGTTTCTGTGCCTGTATGTCTGTGAGAGAAAGAGAGATTGTGTGCTTAATTTATTCAGGAATTCCCTGGATATCAGCTGGCACACATTACTTTGCCAGCCTCTCTCATAATCCTCTTCCCTTTTTATAAGTGTTTCCCAGACCAAAATGGAAAACCAATTGAATAATGAAGTATAATCTCATACAATACATCACATATTTTCCCTTTGCAAATGAGGCAAACAGAGCATCTTAACACACTGTTTAGTTGTGATATTAAGGTTAAAGAAAACAGTATAAAAACAGTAGAATAGGCACATTCATTTTCTAAACAATACCTTGCTATTTGCTTTATGCTTAAGAGTGGCTCTTTTTTTATTGGTTTGCACATTCGCTTTACAAGCATTAGATCCCTTCCTGACACAGTCCCTTTGGGGTTGTGTCAGTGCAAAAACTGCCGTATCAAAACATGAGGCTGTGGTGACCCCTTGTGAATAAGAAAGCAGACAAAAATAGCTTTCTGTGTGCTCGTTAATAATTTTTGCTAAGAGCATAAAATGACTATAACATATACTGAATGTACAATTTAAAGTCATTTGGAGATATTTTCCATCCACCTGGTAAATGTGGGTCCAACAGTCATTCTTCTTTTATCTGTTTCCACCCACAAGTGAGAAAAAAATAAATACTATACGTGTCATTACCCTCGATGCTCTCCTAAGTGGTTGCTAACATCTTGTCTCCTTGCAAGTAGTATCCATGGCTTTATCAAACCTTTGCGTGTGCCTGTGTGTGTGTTTTTGTGTGTGTGCGAAGACAAGTGCTTGCTGCTGCTTGAAACAAGGTTGATAAGCATTGGTGGGCTAAACAATTAGCTTAAGGAGGCTAAAAAAAGAAGCAGTGAAAGGAGCAGGTGAAACACTGAGCTGGTGATAATTACTGTATCTGTGAGGTTGTCACTGTGAGCGGCAGCCTCACATTACAAATGGGGCTATTCATTTGGTCAACTGCAAAATAGACAAATAAATAATTCAACACACTCTCTGCTCATTCGTAGTCAGAGTCATTACTAGAACGTTTCTAAAAATACTGACTGAGTAGTACCTAAAGTTATTTACATACTATAAAAAATATAAATTGCAGCCTGAGCAAAGCAATGAGATTTAGTTTATCTGATAGGTAGTTATAGAAACAAAGTTCATGCTGTTGCATAATGAATGCGGTCCTCAAAGAAGTTGGTGCTCCGGCCTTGGAGGCTGAATGCAAAGGATCAAGCTATCTTTGATTCTGGGTTAGATTTAAGAGTCATCGTGAGACGATGATTGCCTCTGTCCAGAGTTCCTAACTCCACCCACTTTCCCCTTCATCTCGCCCGGCTGAAGCCTCCGCGGGGCTGAGCACATGCAGCTGTAGATCATTCAGAAGACGATCCAGTAAATATTCATTTATACGCTCACAGCTGTGTATGCTTAAGCATCTAACCATGTCTCGATCTATGCATATATATGACGGATGACTTAGTGGCTTGGTGAAAGCAGTCTTTCCTCCATCTATCAAAAGATCTAAAAATCACCAAGATTGCTACAAACTGTTACCAGAGGTTTTGACATTGACATTAAAATAATGAAAAGACAACACAAAAAATGAGCAATGTTGGGTGTTGTTCATTCCCATGCTGATGCTACATTTAAGTCAAGCAGTTCATTTTTTATGTAATAATTATGAATGTCTCTGCTGCTTCACAGAATATCTGTTTTAAGATTTCATATCATTATTTTGCTTGATAATTATGAAATGATAAGGCCATTAATATCAGACAGTGCTTAGGATGACTATTGACATATGAGGGTGCTTGAATCATCCACCCTATAGTGAGTGTGAGCTGTTGCCCTCAGGCCATGTTTTCAGGGCATGTCTCATCCTAAGTGCTGCACTTAATGGTTTCACACTTGCACTTTTGCTCTTATCTACTTTTCTTGCATTACTTCTCTGATTTATTGTTGCTGTTGTTGATAATGTTGCCCTTGTGTCTATAGTCTTCTGTTATGCAAACTCTTGCTGCAGATCAACTATTACCAAGTGGGACACTAACAATAACCTTGAACCTTTCCTAGTGACTTTGGTGTATTTGCCTCTTTGTTTTTCCCCTTTCCTTTACTAAATTATTTTGTCCACCTACCTGCATTCTTGTGTTACTCCCTTCTCATCTCCTCTTTGCATCTTTCCTTCAGATGACTTTTTCAGATAATTTGTTTCTTCACGTTCTGTATTTGGTCCTTCTTTGAAGCACACACAGCATAAACAAGGCCCCACACTAGTGGCCAGTTGAAATCCTATATCAAGCAAGAATGGGAAAACATTTCACTTTCAAAGCCGTGGCAATTCGTCTGCTTGGTTCCCAAACACTTACACAAGTGATGTAACGCTCTGGTAAACATGCCCCTGCATCATCGCTTTGGAACGTTTTGCTGGCATCAAATCTAAACAGAGTTTCTATTTTTAAAAGGATAAAACGATCAGTTTAATAAACGAGTTGCATTTTGGGGGGTTTTCACCTTTAAAGAATGAGAAAATGGGGTTTCTCATGTGTGCATATAGTGTACACACGGTTACACACAGCATCTAAAGTAGCAACGCAGCTGAGTTACAGCAAGGATTTTGGGATGCCTAGTTCTACATATCTGTTTAGACAACCAATAGTGACTTTAAAATGTACCCACAGGCCATCATAACAGCTTGAAAAGTACAATTTGGGAAATCACGGATGAATAAGATGTATTTCATTTCTTCATTATGTTGTTTAACACTGTTGTTTAACTGCTTAGAATAACACACCGTTATTCTTTTTTATTTTTATTATTTTTTAATGTAGATCCAGTGTTTGGTTTGTGCTATTGACCCTAACTGAATAATGTTTTTAGATCAGTAAACACACTTATCAGCACACAGCTACAACCCAATATTTCAAATATAAAATAAGCCACACAAAACAAAAGTAAGACAAAGGTAAATCATTAAAGCAGAGATGTAACTGAAAAATATTTCAAGGACACACCGATGTACACATTTTCTGTATGGAGTAACATAATAGGGTATAACAGGAGCATCATAGACTGGCAGAGTTTCTCAGAAGTAAAAACGGGGAGGTTTTCAGCACTGTGTGAGAAACTGCAAATGCTTTAATAATTTAATAATAACTCTTCTCAGCCTCAAGTTGCAATGAATTTGGGAGTTTCATCATCTGTATTACATAATATCATTTAAAGATTGTGGGAATCTGGAATAACCTCTGTACACAAGAGACAAGACAGAAAACCACTTTTGTACAGACATGATCATCAGGCTTTCCTGCTGTACGGCATTAAAAACACACAGGATTGCGTGGTGGAAGTCACTGCATGCGAAACGCTTCTATATTTTAAGACACTGACAAGTAAATTTATATTGAGATTAAACTGAAACTTGTACAGTATGTTATTGGATATTTGTCTAAAGAAAATTCTTTACTTGTTTTTGAGTACTACTTAAATAAAAACATGCTTTACTCTTAATAGGAAACCAATAAAATTTCTATGTAGCTTTTTTCCCCTTTTCCAAAGTTTTTATTTTCATGTGACTGCATTGCCTTGAAGCGATGCCTGAACCCAGCTGAGCTGAACACAAACTCTGTACTTCAGACATATCAAATTCACAACTTCTGCCACCCAACCCTTCAATCATTGTCTCCTTTTAACTTCTGCTTTTTAATATCACTTTCACTTTTGCTATCCTCACACATCTCTTAACAGAACACTCTCTCACCCTCTCTCCTACACACACACACACACACACACACACACACACACTCACACTCACACTCACACTGTCTCATTTCCTCACACACAGAGCAATCTTTTCAAAATCACTTCTCACATCTTTGCCCTCCCCATTTATGAGCACTTTATTGAGAAGCGGAGAGGTGGCAGGAAAACAGACATAATTGCCTTGGGTGGTAAGTTATTGGAAAATGGATGAATTGCTTTCTTCAGGGAAGATCTGTGAGAGTGTCAGGAATAAAGAAGGCTCCCTAATAACACTGAAGGTCAGGTGCAGGGATGTTGGGAGTAAGGAGGATGAATACGCACACATAGGATTTTCTCTCTCTTCCTTTCTCCATAGACAATTTATCAGTGTGTGTTTTGATGACAATGTGTGCTTTTGTGGGGCACATGTGTATGGATAAGTGTTAAGGGTGGGGGATTTCAGCAGTTAAGGTAAGGTACCTTTTGAATGGGTCAATCAAGGTCACCCAGTGATAAATGGTGACCTGTCCAGTTAACCAGATAAGCTCCAGCCCCTTTGCAATCCTAAACTACAAAAACAGTTAGGTGGAAAGATGGATGGATGGATGGATGGATGGATGGATGGATGGATGGATGGATGGATGGATGGATGGATGGATGGATGGATGGATGGATGGATGGATGGAT
>NW_005187588.1:188834-191855 GCF_000239375.1 Pundamilia nyererei
GGATGGATGGATGGATGGATGGATGGATGGATGGATGGATGGATGGATGGATGGATGGATGGATGGATATATCAAGATCTATATCTTGAATCTCCCACAATGAGATTCAGTTCCATGAAGTGTGCAGAGATACGGAAAAGAATCCTGCTGAGACAGACACACACTGTCGGCCTAATAAGAGTATCATTCTGTAGAGCTTTTATCACGTCTGCTTGCATGTTTTGTATCACTTTGTGACATATTCATTGTCTTATATCCAACTAAATCAAGTTTCGTATTAGCATTTGGGGATGTACATCACATACCAAAGGTGAATAATTGAGTACTGCATCTTAATAGGAGGAATGTCACATTGTTTACAAGGTTTCCGTATTGGTGTAGTTAAATGAAATGCCTCATTCTGCAGTCAGTGTTGTTTCCACATTTTGGTGCTGCCTGTGGCTGCAAAATAAAAATAAAAAGTTTTTTTGTATATTTGTTTTTTTTTTCTACTTCCAGTGGATTCTGTTCATTTCTTTTCAATAACTTATATCAGTGGTGATTTAATGAGCATATGGTCAAAACACTGTCAAAAGTAGAAATACTTCAGTCTCTAAATTGTATTTCTAAACCATGCTGGCTATTTTCCTTTACCAAGAGTTATTACCAGCCACTTGACATAGGATCAGATATTTGTTCCACCGCTACTGCTTATTGTATTATGTATATATGCTTACTGTATATACCGTAAGCATATATACCGCATACACACACAACAAGGTGGACGTGATGAATGATGAGAGTCATTTTCTGATTAAACTCAGTTCACAGATGCAGTAAATATTAATAAACTTTTCTTTTTTCTTTTTAACGAGTGTTCTTTATTTTTTAAGAGTTCTCTGAAGGAACATAATACTAGTGATCATGTTCTCGATAATTAAGTCACAGGGATTATAGCCAAGTAGTAAGTGATTTCAAAGAAATCATATGCAACCTTATCCAAGAACCATACTTTATGTCACATTAAGGAGTTACCAACCAAGATAAGTGCAGCTGAGGCAATAGGCATCTTGCTGAGATTTGTCTGATTGTTAACTGTTATTTTGAGCAAATGTTTACAAATCATTAACACTATTAAACTCACAGTATGCTCAAAACCAAAGCTGATTTCATGTAAAATATCAGGCTTTCTGCAACTGGTTCTCTTTGTGTCAAGTCCTGTCAAGATGGCACAAAAATCACTGAACTTCTGAAAAATGATACAAGGAAAGATTCTCTGCTATGCTAAGTGGCTGTCATTCTGTTACACTTACAACATGACATGACCTCAGACTGCAGAGATCGCTTAAACCGACTTCAAACTCCGGCCCCCATCTAATCTCCAAATCAAGGTCCAAAAGCCAGGGACTGCATTTATGAAAATATTGATAAAAAATATATATACTTGAACTTGGAGTTAAAGCAATTTCCAGTAGCGCTGACTTCAAAAAAGGTGCTGAGAAGTCAAAGAATTAAGCACATATGATCTACTTAAATTGGTACCGCCTTGTGATTTCCCCTCATATAAGAGAACAAATAAGGGTTTAGTCAGGGATACCTGTGAATCGAAAGAGAAAAGGCGATTTTTTTTTAAGGGTGAGATCATAGTAATGTTAGCGAACATCCAAGCCAGGCAAGACATATTATTCACGAAGACTGAATATTGGGTTGCCAACAAAGCCAAACACACAACTTCAGAGTACTCTGAATTAAGGGAATATCTACAGCTTATAGGTGGATAAGATATGAAAAAGTGAAAATGTGGCAAAAAAAATTCACATATTTACTATGATTGAGATTGGTAGACCATATCTTTGTTAATGCAACAACAAGAATGTCTACACATATTTCAAACTTTGTGCATGCACCCAGGTATAGTTTAGTTGTAGGTGAATCATCTGAAAGCCTGTGGTCTTTTCTGTGTGTCCCCTGCATGACCAAACATGTCTTGAGAACATTCAAAAGATCTACTGCAAACACTCCTCCTTCTTAGATGCTCAGTCAAAGTCATTTTCATCATCATCAGCTCCTACTCTCAAATTAGTCAGTGATAACAGATGGATCCTTTATTTTTTTAAAAATGTAAATATAACTCCATATCTCCACACCCAGCACATCCAGCAGTCCTGTGTCAGTAAGTACAATGCTTCCATAGCTAGATTTCCTGTGACCAATCAGTAAGCAGTGCTTGAGAGTGCAAGAATGCCAGAAAATGTTACAGCACCAAGCAAGCGTTTGGAGAAACAAAGCAGTCATACTAATTAAAGTGGCGCAAGGTTGGTTAGCACTGTTTTCTCAGAGCAAAAAGAAAACGGTGTTCGGTTATGAGTTCAAACCTGCAAGTTGGCTGGGGCCTTCCTGTGTCTCTGTTGTCACAGTGTGGTTTAACTCGGTATTCCAGCTCCATCCGTCACTCCGGAGACAGGCATTTTAGTGATATGGTGATTCTAAAATGTCTGTAGGTGTAAAGGTGGCCCTGTGATGGACTGGTGGCCTGTCCATCCATCTGTCACTGACTCTTGCCTAATGGCAGATGGGAGAGAACAAGCATACAGGGTATATATAGAAATGGCAGTAATTCCCAAACAGTTAATAATGCTATACCTTTTTTGTAAAAAAGCCTGTAATCAGAATCAGAATCAGAAAGGGTTTATTGCCAGATGTTGAGCAGGTTTACAACATTAGGAAATTGCTGCGGTGCTTCAGTGCAAACATACTATCATAAAAATATAAAAATAAGAATAAGAATTAAAAGTGCTAAGTGGATAGATATATACATGATATATACATGAGTGCAGGTGGTGATCAGTGCCAAACATGGAATGATGCAGTGACACAGCGTAGGGTCATGTGTTAGTGGTGGGGACAGTCATACGGTTATTGTTCATGTGTCCGACAGCAGAGGGGAAGAAACTGTTCTCATGGCGAGAGGTTCTGGTGCGAATGGACCGGAGCCTCCTGCCTGAGGGGAGCAGGTCAAACAGACTGTGTCCAGGGTGAGAA
>NW_005187588.1:193619-207834 GCF_000239375.1 Pundamilia nyererei
AGAAGTGGATATAGGAGGTGACAGTGTCCGTAAACTCGTCCAAGCTGTTAGAAGCAGCCTTCATTGTGTCCCAATCATAGCTGAATATTGATGGTCTGGTTGATTTAAAATAAACTGTAACATACGGAGGCAAAATTACAAAAAACGTAAGTAACAAATACTCATAGATGTAACCGCAAAAAAGTGTGATTTTTTTTAAATGAGTTGGAAAAAGAAGATGGGTTTAAACTATGGAGGCTGAAGTTGAATTCACAGCATCTTAAATCCCAAGATCTCCAGCAAGACCTACAGTGGAATCTGGGATTATTTTTTCAATGGGGGTATTTTTCCCTTATGTGTACAAACTGAAATAATAGTAATATCCTAATCTCCTGAAAGTGAGGACAATGTATCAAGTCAAAGATTTTTCCTTGCTAATTAAAAATGAATGTTATCTTATTGACACCTGTGTCTTTATTCGATAGAGATATTGGAGCGACTTGGGAATAACATTCAATAATGTCCTGTCATTTCCTTTGTCTAATATTACTGGTGTGAGATGTTTTAACTTGTCCAGGACACAGTAAAAAAGGTGGTACTACTTCCTACAAACTATATGAGAACACATGCAGGCAGGAACAAGTCGAGCTGTAAAGACCAGATGTGGCTTGAATTTAATTTTAATATTTTCTTTGAACGAGTGGTGTAACATATGGTTTCTAATTAGAGAATTTAGGTGTCATACCCCAAATATGGTGTTTAATTAGAGTCTAACTGTGTTTGCTTACCGTCTCCAAAAAAACATATTTCTAGTTTCTGTCAAATTTAATTTTAAAAAGTCCATCTTGTCACCCACTATAACTCATTTAACAATAATAGTGCTTTCTCTCTAATAGTCATATACATTCACACCCCAGTGAATACATCACAGAGCAACTCGGGGTTTATTCGGCCCAAGGACACAGAAGCAGCCGGGCATCAAACCAGCAACACTAAACTTATGAACAACAATAACATAAGTGAAGACAGTCAGCTACAAGACTTTTGACTTGCACATTATCACCCATTTCCATTCACGCTTTTCAACCCTACATCAGCTTATCGACACAAAAACCCAGAGTCACTCTAGAGCCCTTCTGGTAATTAAAAAGTGATTAGTGGTCAGAAGAGCAAATTGTGTAATCACTAGTTACCAGGAAGCTCCCCTCCTGTGTAAAGGCAGATCCCTGGTAACTAATACCTCCAGGAGCTTCGAGATGGTTTATTAGATGTGTATTGTTCCCCCTAATCTAATGCATATTAGAGAAAAAAAGGGAGCTCTCACATTAACCTCACACAAACACATATCCTTGAGAGGAAAAAATCCTTAAAGGCAGAAAAAGACTTCCATAAAGAAAAAAAAATCTCTCTCTCTTAGACCCAACCTCTCTTTGTTGACATAACTAATGCTCGAAATCACAGAGTCAGTAACATTTTTTATTCCTCTAAAAGTCCAATCCCCAATACACAATGTTGAGTTATTTTGTTACCACATGTTCCTTTGTTACCTTGAACAGAAAGAATCCACTCTGTCGAGCAGCTGCCCCTCTCCAACAGGCTGACCCGACCTTCAGCGAAACCATTCACCGTTAGATTCATCATGGCATCCTCACCATTACTGCAACCCACTGGCACATGAGTGCCTTCCATAAACTGATAACATGGTGCAAGTCTAATTTCTCCTCCTCGGCGAAATTGGATTTCACTAAATCCCAAATTTACCTCCTCAATTACTGGCTGCTTCAGGTAATGTTCAGCTTTTCTCCTCTGTTTAATTTAACACAATATTACAGTGTAATATTGTGTTTTCCTTTCTGACAATCACACTCCCAATTAGTGTGCTGATTCTTTGTGTTTCTTTTCATGCCTTGTGTCTGTCTGTGTGGTAGTTAGTGGTTAGATTTCCTTGTTAGATTGTAGAAATTAATATGTGGATATATAAAGTTCAAAACCAGAGCAGCTTATTTTTTTCATATTTAGTCTTTAAGTAGTTAAGATTGCTGCTTTTCATTTGCATACTTTCCCTAAAGACTCATTTATGAATCTCTCTGACAGGCCACCAGGAAGCGTTTCATCGCAGTTTATTACAAAAACCATATAAAACTATTTTGATGGAAAAATAGTCAGGTTATATAAGAATTCTGCATAATCAGTTATAAAACTATACAAATCTGATTTCCCTACAGGCTAGGTATGTTGAGAATATAGCAAGAGAGTAATGTGAGGAAGAGAAGCGTAAGTGAGGTAAAGAGATGCAGTGTCACAAGATGGGATTTGTAAGAGCTGAAACCTAATTGTAAGCCTAGACAGGCAATAAACAACAGCAGTGCTAATGTTCTGAGATTCTGTTTTTGTCTACAGGCAAAAGATGACACTTGCCTTCTATAATTGATCCCATGTGAACACACAACCTAACATTATTCGTAAACATCCATCTGTACCCATCTACACGTAGTAGAAAGGTGGCATCTTTTCAATAGCTGATCGTCAAAAGGACAAAAAATAATCCTCAGAATAGTCAAACAGGATGATGCAATTTTAGACTATAAACAGCTCCTGATATGAAATTGTAATAACAAAGAAGCTGTAAAATTCATTCATCCTCTAAATCATCACTTGCCCTTTTTGCCCTCAGGTAGATGGTACAGTCTCCTCTGAAAGGGACAGCATTGCATAAAACAATTATTTCTCCTACATTGATTAAACCTGAAACTACAGGCATAGGAATATTTCTTTGAATTCCCTCATTGTCCAAGGTTTTTCAAATCTTTTGCAGCTAATATGCTATATTTAAACATTTTCATTTTTTTGTAGGTAATATGGAGCTATTCGAATGTGTCTCCATACCAACATACACACCAAACAGACACACACATTTCCCTAAAAAATCTCTAAGAGTTTCTCAGTGGGAAATTGGGACAAACTGTTCTGGCAGGGGAAAACGTCTGTGCTCAGAGAGCAAAGCTAACTGTTTGGCAGCCAATGAAGCGAACGGGCAAGCTAGCATGTGCAATGAAGTGACCGCACACACACGTGTGTTCTAAAGTAGCAAGCCACAGTGGCAGATGTAAAATAAATGGGTGACATCTCACTGTAGCAGGTTCTTTCTGTGTGTTCATGCTGGTCCTATTCTCCTGAGAAATGGAGGGAGAAATGGCTAAATTTGGTAAACAACAAAAGGTAAACGAAATCTCTGTCATGAAGGAAGTTGTTATTATTACCTGAAGAGAAACAGTAACTCAATGTTTGGGAGAGAAGAGATAAGAGTTTAAAATCCAATAAAAAAAACAACAAGTTGAAAATAGGATGTTCAGGAATAAAGAAGACAAGATTTGAAAGAAAAAAAAGACATAAAAGTAGCTGGGAATAGTGAGGCAGAAAGGAGGCGAGAAGAGGAAGCATACAACAGGGGAGAGGAAGTAGGAAAAGGAAGAGAAAAACAGAATAAAGGGATTTTTGCTTTTTGGTTTTTTTTTTCTTACATTGGTTCAGTCTCTATTTCCCCCACTGCTCCTCTCATGGGAACTAAGTTCTGAGTTGCCTGAGCTTTTTTGGAGGTGTTGAGTGTTTACCAGTGTGTGTTTGTGTGTATGTTTGTGTCAGTCCATACATATGAGTGGGAGGTGGTAAGCTGAGCAGGTGTATGAGGAACAAAAGAGCAGGGATGATCAGTGACTCAGCTATCGCCATGCTGTGTGTGTTTGAGCACATTTGTGAAAGCATTTAAGTGTGTGTGCGCGCATGCACGCATGAGAAACAGAGAAGGAGTGTAATAAAGCAGTCCACCTGGGGGATTTGTCAGGGGAAGCAACACACTGCAAAACTCACTTAATGTACAAGTGAATGTACACACTCTGAGTGAAAAACTTCAAACAAACACACACACACGTGCGCACACTCGCTCTCACACACACATACAGTACTGGATTATGTTGATCTTTGTAAATTCCAGAAGGCACTCAGTAATGCAAATATGCTTCTGATTGTCTCTTAGTTTGAGGTGAAGAAGGTGTTGTTGACAAGCAGAACGTCTCCCAAAGCTTAATTTCTATGTTTTGAACTTCAGCTTTCATGAATTGTCACTGTTGTTAAAATCAACACACACACACCTCTCTCCTTGCCTCTTTACCTTAGCAACTAAATAACACAAGGATATGGGAGCACAGTTCAGTGTACAATGCAAACAGCAATCAAATCAAAAGCAGACTTACGCTTTCAGCACTCACGATCCCCTGATAGTAGAGATGACACTGCGTAGAAGGGAGATGAACCAAATCCTGTTCAATTCCAATTTCTCATAAAGCCACTAAGCACTGCTGTTTCACAGCGAAAACTACGGTTAACTAAATAAAAGAGAAATGAACCAGATTCAGAGCATCAGGAGACTTGAAAAAAATCCTAGAAATGTTCCTACTGCTTTTGAACTACTTGCTTGATCGCTGACGTCAGAATTTCCTACAAAGGTGAGATGCGCAGCTTGTTCTTTCAGCTTGTTAAACTGCAGTTATGCACCAAGGCTGCTGTCTGTGACATCCTCCAGTTCGAAAGCTTAGCAATGAAGGGTTTCTCTAAAAAAATGACAAGCACAATTTCATGTCTTTGTAATGATGGTACAGCTGCTGTATAGGGCTGACAGAGAGAAACAGCCACACCTTGATGAACATATCAACCCTAAACTCATTCACTGCATCATTCAAGAGGTAGTAGAACAGAGTCGGTAGAACTAGAGCCACATTATTTTCAAATATTTATTGACAAAAACTCCAAAAGGCTGCTACTAATCTCAGCAAATGCCTCCATGCAGATGACAAGCTGCAAGAAAGCAGAAAAAGTCCACCATGAAAGCGTTCTGATATTTAAGACTTCATTTTAGTAGAATATTTATTTGTCACTTCTTCAAACTCACAGCATTTTATTCTGTTGAAATATTGAAGTTGGAAAAATAGTACTGAGGACTCCTAAAAGTTACAAGTTCACTATTTAGTTATTTAATGTAACTGTGCGTGTGTGTGTGTACACACACACACACACAAACAATGCATGACAAACTTGTGTGTATATATTTAGTGAGTTCATGTTGAGCTTGTATCTGTTATCCTATGCCAGATTGGCTTTTGTGTGATATTCAAGATGTTTTGGAGGATACACAAATTGTAGGTAGGTGGTGTGTTGTGAGCTGGGTCATGGATGTTTAAAGCTGCTATAGTCAAAAAAAACAACAAAAATAAATACCCGTAAGGAAATGCAGACAAGTGGTTTAAAAAAATGTAATAAATAAAATATTTTTTTTCTTAGCAGCAATTATTACTTATTACCATCTGCTTCTTCTCTACTCTAACTTGTTGACACTCCAAACAAACAGTGGAGGAAGATTATTTATTCAATTGTTGATAATAAAAAAAAAGAAATGAAATGATTAATGACAATGTTTCATTTACATAAGCTGCCAAACAGCACTAAGCTTTAAATTAAAGTTTTCAACATGTTGGTGCAGTCTTAGATTCATATGTAAAAGATGAATATAGCAATGTTCATGCCAGCTATTGGTTTGCGTCCCTGTTGCGATCTAAGTCTATTGAAAGCACATCTCCGGAGCAACAGAGGACAGTCCATGCTGATATGACAAAAATTGTAGGTGAGCCTGTTCTCAAGCATTCCCTGCTTTATTGTCTATTTTTGTCCTCATGAAAACATAATTTAAAAAACAACTGTAATTATGTACTCAAGAGGACTTTAAAAGATGCAACTAAATAGGGCCTGCATGTTGTTGCTGTTGTTTTATTAGTATATTTTAGGTTTTTAACCTTTATCATGATAGTGGAGAGAAGACAGGAAAACTGGGCAAGGAGAACACAAGCTTTTTTTGTAGTTTTTTTAGTCATCTTAGCTTTTTGTATGATTTTTATAATATTTTGGTGATTTTTTGGGGGAAAAAAATAGGATATTCAAGTGATTGTTATTTATTTCTGATTGACTCATTCTTTAGGATTTGATGTAGTATGATCATACTGCATTTTCCTCACTAAGACTTCAAGACAGAGAAAAAAATAAACAGGATCAAGTAACCATCACAGTGCCAGAGTTGGACAGCACTCTCAACAAGAAACACCCAGAATGGCCAACTGAAGGCCTGATCCCCACAGATACCCAGAAGGGACCAGTCCCATCCAGCTACCAGTCAGGCATCATGGCAGCTAAGACGGGTGACACACCAGCTACTGGTAGATAAAGCAGTCACTTGATTGTCAGTCGAGATTGCAAGACCAGACTGGCCAACCTGTGCACCGCTTGGATTGGCTACAAGCCTATGACTCAATGGCCCACACATGGATCCTGGAAAGGCCTCGACCTGTACAATATCAACAGGACCCTTAGAGCCTTCATCAGGAACACAGTGGGATGTGGCGAACAACACTGGAGGCAACACAAGTCATCATCAAGTGCAGAATCTACCGAGGAGATACCCTGTCACCACTGGTGTTCTGCATAGGTCTAAATTAAGGTTCTGGGAATCCAACAGGCAAATGAAAACCACAAAAAGGGTTCTAGGAAATCCACAACCATCAAATACCTGCAGAGGGCAAGCCAAGTTCTGAGGAGTCAGCTAAATGGGAAGCACAAAATCAATTTCTGCGCCTTGCCGATGATCAGGTTCCCTACTGGGATAATAAGCTGTCCAAAGGAGGAAATAGAAGCCACTGACATTAAGAGAAGGAAGCTCCTGACAATGTATGGAGGGTTTCATCCCAAACCCAGTATTCTGAGACTGTATGCTATGCGAATGTAATGAGGCTGAGGATTGGTAAGTGTTAGAACCACTGTCTAGAATGAGACAACTAATGTCCATGAGCACATCAGGAAGACTGTGTGTTTAGTGAATACCTCAGGCAGCAGAAACCCAACAAAGAAGAGGAGCAAGGAGAAGAACCATTATGGAAGGACAGGCCCCTGCACAGTATTTACCACCGGTGAATAGAGGAAGTGGCTGACATCCAGAAATCCTACCAGTGGCTGGAAAAAGCTGGAGTGAAACACATGTGCAGAGGCACTAATCATGGCAGCAAGGAACAAGCTCTAAGTACAAGATAGAGGCTGGAATCTAGCACACCAGGCAAGACCCCAGGTGCAGGCTGTGCAAAGATGCCTCTGAGACAATCCAGTGTAAAACAGCAGGGTGCAAGATGCTAGCACATGGATGGCCATAACCAAGTGGCTGGCATAGTATAAAGAAATATCTGTGCTGAGTATTGCCTGGGAGTCCTGGGGTCAGTGACAGATGTAGCTATGCAGAGTGACAGCAACATCAGGAAGAAGGAACATGAGAAGCTCGAGAAATACCAAGGGCTGAAAGACAAACTCGAGAAGATGTGGAGGGTGAAGGCAACAGTGGCCTCAATTGTAATCAGAGCTCTCGGTGCAGTGACCCCCAAGCTAGGTGAGTGGCTCCTGCAGATTCCAGAAACAACATCCAGGATCTCTGTCCAGAAGAGCTCAGTCCTAGAACAGCAAAGATACTGGGGCAGGATGCTTTTGCTCTGGTTGAGGACCCAAACTTGAAGGATAAAGACCGCCCACAGCAGCAAGAAGGGAATTTTTATATATTGCTTTCCCTGCTGTGCTAAAAATGTACTAAACTGTGACTGTGATTTTTTATTTTTTTTTGCAGTCATTGCATAACTTAGCTAGCTAGCTGTATAGATAAAGTGGCCGCTGTGACAGCAACAATGACAGCTACAGAAATGCTTTCATTATTAAACTGATAATGTGTATGCTGTGTCTTTGTGTGCGTGTGCCTGGTCATGGTGTAACAAAACTTTCCCTTCAAAGGATTATGAGAACTGTCATATCAAGAGAAAAATGTCATTATCGGTGTAAGGTTCTCATTTGACAGATGGGATGTGGGTGTCAATATCTCAGCCTGTGCCGATGCCGTTCTGTATGCATTTGCTGTAGGCGTTCAGTCCTTCTTACCTGCATCTCTCTCTTTCTCACGCTTTCTCTCTATGTTGTGTCATTCCTCCTTCTCTCTTTAACTATGCAGCAAATTTATGTGGTATAGTACCGAAAACTCTCAGTGGGTGGGAGAGTGTGGTACTGTGTGGGTGTCTTAGAATGAATAGAAAAGACGGCACAACAGAAAAGGAGAGGTAGAGAGTGAGAAACAGAGGCTGGACGAATGGACAGGGCGAGACAGACTTTCACATAGCCATCTGTGTAAATTATATCAAATTCTTTTGAGTAACTGTGTGTGTCTGTATCCTCTTTATAGCATATAAATAAGACAGACACAATGAACTTTATAGTTTATTGTGTATCCTTAATTAAATATACAGATACGAATGTTTATAATATAGGGTGTGTCTTGATGGAAGCCATGTGATTTGATTACAGGAGTTCAGCCCTCCACAACATTCCCAGTTTCTCATGTGGCCACTTCCCTTAATATTAGGTGTGACAGGAAGTCACATAAACATCTCCCATGCCTGCTGCTGAAACAAAGCATGTTCTTTTTGTTATATATTTTTTTAAAAAAAAGATCTACATCTACTTTTTTCTGATGGCTGGTAGGGTATTGTCGTCATCCTGTCATCACACACAAGTTTGTGAATATGACAACTCAGGAACAAGCCGATGTAAGATTTTGAAGGTGATCGTGGCTCAAGAGTTGGAAGTTCACCTTGTAATCGGAAGGTTGCCGGTTCGAGCCCCGGCTCGGACAGTCTCGGTCGTTGTGTCCTTGGGCACGACACTTCACCCATTGCCTACTGGTGGTGGTCAGAGGGCCCGGTGGCGCCAGTGTCCGGCAGCCTCGCCTCTGTCAGTGCGCCCCAGGGTGGCTGTGGCTACAATGTAGCTTGCCATCACCAGTGTGTGTGGATGACTGGATATGTAAAGTGCTTTGGGGTCCTTAGGGACTAATAAAGCGCTATATAAATACAGGCCATTTACCATAGATGTGTCTACTAGACAGCTGAGGGGTTGCACTAAAATGATGACCTCACATCAGGTTCTTTTACTCATCAGTCACTTATATGCTGATCTGATTCTGCATTTTGATTTAGATTTTTAGTTCTTTTTCTTTTTCTTTTTACTTTTTTAATTTGAGACAGCTGTACCAGTTGTCTGAGAATCTTTTTTTTTTTTTAAATAGCCATCTGTTGGCCTTATAAATTATGAGTCTTGTCCATTTTTTCTCTGTGGCACTACTGACAAAGAGTAGGAGGTGGCAATGGTAAAGTTCAGTTTTACATTACCGTTGTATAAATATATATATATATATTTTTTTTTCTTAAATGCACATGTGCCTGCTGAGATCCATGGTGTCTGTAGGTGTGACTTTTTCAGGTCCAATGTGTTGTTTTGTTTGTTTGTGGACTCTCTGACTTAAAGTGTGACATGAAATGAATATGTGGGCAGACAACAATGTCTGGTGTTGGCAAAACTCTCGATTCAAATGCCATTTGTATTGCAATGGCCACCTGGACTGTTAAGCCTACTTTAGCTTATATGTGACACAGACACAGCTATGAGCTATAGATTTACTGCTGTGGCTCATACTAGCTGCTGGTGCATGCTTTACCAAAACATCAGCATCTATTCCATTTTTAGTCAGGCTAAATGTGGACATGTTTTGAGTAGGATGTACATGCTGTTCACTACATATTGTTACTGTCCTGGTCTTTGGATTTGGCTGTCTGTTGTTTATCTTCCTGCCACTATCAATTCTTCTTTCTGTCTATAAACTCAAATCCAAAAAAGTTGGGATACTGTGTAAAATGTAAATAAAAACAGAATGCAATGATTTGAAAATCTTATAAAGCCATACTTTGTTAACAACAGAAAACAGAATACATCAACATCAAATGTTTAAACTGAGAGATTTTACTATTTCATCAAAAATGTTAGTTCATTTTGAATCCGAAGGCACCAACAGTTGAACAAAGGAGGAAAAAAGGCTGGAAAAGTCAGTGACACTAAAAAGAAACAGCTGGAGGAACATTTTGCAACTAATTAGTTCCACTGGCAACAGGTCAGTAACATGGCTGGGTATAAAAAGCGCATCTTAGTTTCTTAAAAGTAAAGATGCAACCAAACTGCATTTACATATCAAGGAACAATTTCAGAATAATGTTCCTCTATATAAAATTGTGAAGACTTTGAATATCTCATTATCTACTGTACATAATATCATCAAAAGATTCAGAGAGAATCTCTGTGTGCAGGGAACAAGGCCGAAAATCAATAGTGGATGCATATAATCTTTGGGCCCAAGGTAACACTGCAGTAAAACCCGCTACGATTCTTACACAGAAATCATGGCATGGGCTCAGAATGCTTTCAGGTTAAAGCGCTGTCATGCAATGAAGCTGTATGTCAAGATGATCAGAAGCACTGCAGTCTTAGCTAATTTAAAATGGACTGAGGCAAAGTGGAGAACTGTCCAATGGCTGCATAAATCGAAATTAGAAATTCTTTTTGGAAAACATGGACATCACGTCTTCCACACTAAAGGGGAGAGAGACCACCCAGCCTGTTATTAGCATTTATTTCAAAAGTCTGCACCTATATCAGACAATGATAGGGCAACATACTTCACCTAAAGATTCAGCACCTGGTCTTGTTGATCCAGTCTTTTTCTCAAAATAGTACATTTTCTGTGATATGATGTGATTGATATGATTTCTATAATCTATTGTGAATATGATGTGGGTTTATGAAATTTTCAAATTGTTGCATTCTGTTTTTATTTACATTATGCACAGCATCCCAAAGGATTTTTTATTCATAGGACTTTATCCTGCATTTAGCCAAGTGTGTTTTCCTTTGTTTCTATCAGTTCTTTAATGTACACATGGTAGATTCAACAGTGCTTTGCATGCTTTACCCAAATTCAAATGGCTGCTTCACTCATTCATTCCTTCCTTCATTCATTTATTCTTCCTCATGGGGCCTGCTTCTCTTCATAAAATGCAACATCTCTGGTAGCTCTTGCTTCACAGTAGTCGACCTGACAGCTGTTCACCTTTTCCAGCACCTGAGTCAGCCAGCTACTGTCCTGCTAACGTCCCGGCTGTTTCTGCTCCTGAGTCAAATTTTAGTGAGCCTCAACCTGCTTCTGTGCTAACTAGCTTCTGCTTTGTTAGCTAGAAGCCTTACATTTATCGTATCCAGATTGCTAGCATATACCACAGGATCGCGCGTTCCTGAATACCAGACTGTTCTGCAGTCAGCTAGCACAAGTTGGGTTTCCTGTTTGATGATGCTCTGGAACCACCTACTTGATATCCCTACAGAAAGAGAGAAAATAAATAAATAATAATAATGGATTGGATTTATATAGCGCTTTTCAAGGCACCCAAAGCGCTTTACAATGCTACTATTCATTCACTCTCGCATTCACACACTGGTGGAGGCAGCTACGGTTGTAGCCACAGCTGCCCTGGGGCAGACTGACAGAAGCGAGGCTGCCATATCGCGCCGTCGGCCCCTCTGGCCAACACCAGTAGGCAGTAGGGTAAAGTGTCTTGCCCAAGGACACAACGACCAGGACAGAGAGCCCGGGGATCGAACCGGCAAACTTCCGGTTACAGATGCGCTTCCCAACCCAGTTTCTTACTACTTTGCAGTGCTCCAGCTGATAGGCCTTGTTTCTGGAGGCCTACACCTCTTCTGGCTGAAACATCTTCCTAGCTGGGATGGTGAAAAGGGGGTCTGAAATTTAGCCTTTTCCCCAGTTGCTGATTTTAAATCTGCTGGTGCCACCTAACTGTCTGCAAGGATCAGAGAGACATGAGGGTCTGTGCAAACACCCTGCCAGTAATTTTTCACCTTAAAGAACACTACATGTTATAATTCTACAAAGCACCAACTATGCATGTGCCTTTAGGGCAGACTTCAAAGAAGTTTAACAGGAATGCTTAAAATTATGTTAGTTTGCCCAATTACATTTGAGCCTGTGACAATGGGAGACTTTGTATAAAAATGAATGATATTCCAAAATAGTTAATCCAATACTTTTGTTCAACTCCCTAAATTAAAGCTGAAAGTATGCACTTCAAACACAACTTGACTGTTTGTGTTGGTGTACAGTTACAAAAACATGTTGTTGTCGAAAAACGTATGTACCTAACTGTACTGTCCATATTCTATTAGAAAAGTACTGTGAGAAATTTGTACAAGTTCTTAAGAAAGTAAAACCGATTAAGAGGACACAGCGGTTATTCACAAGAATAAATAAATATATAAATAAATAAGAATTTCAGGCATGTGGTATCAGTGACAAATCAAGCTTGCCAGATTTAACTTGGCATGTTCTTGATAGGAGGCTCTACCATCCAAGGTCATATAATTTAGCCAGAAATAACAAAATACAAAGGGAAACATTTTAGTATAGTGGGTTAGTAATGAAGGAGACAGTTGACACAAAACACAATGCCAGGAAAATACAGGGTAAAATAAGTCATTGTCTTTAAATTTATTTCAAGTGGTAAGATTGATTAAGTTTTATTTAGACAGCATTCATCCAGCTGACTGGTGGCCAGATGGACTCTGTAGTATGCAAAGCCAAACTCCACGTGATTTCAAAATTGTGAATTCATTTTCAGATTACATCTAAAGACAGTTTTTTTTAATTAAGAAAAACTGATGAGGATTAGTTTGCATCACCAACAATTCTAAATACTGGTCTGTTTTTGGCTGTTACTGACTTTGCATCCAATGATGTAAATGCGCTATATTTGCTTTGTGTCTATTCAGCCTTCTAAACAGGCAGTAAAGAATGATTGAGATTGGAAAGAATCAGCCACAGTCTGAAAAACATAAACTTTTTTACTACTACTACTTAAGTAACTACTTTAGTTCTCTCTAAATAGTTATTCCTGTGGTTTATATTAACATAACAAATAAGCACGGTGTTCCCCACAGTGATATTCCAAAAAATAAATAATTAAATAAAAATAACTTAAAACAAATTTCCATACAGAATTTGGTAACTGTTAAATCAAGTTCACCAGTTCTCATTTTAAATTTATCAGGTCAGCTTCACCATCTAATTGATGAACAGATATTAGATTTTAACATGTCCAATTCTTTACTTTCACATGGTGTCATTAGGAACAAAATGACTTTACAGTTACCTGTGAGTTCATGGGAAGGTAAAGACGAAAAAAGAGAACACAAGAGGCAGATCCGGATTTAAAGAAAGATTGTTAAAAAGATGTAAAGTGACATTTAGACCAAAGATTTATCTGCACATCTTCTACCAGCAGTCAGCAGATGTTGGCGCTACAGGTCGCAACCAGCATGGAGTCTCTAAAGCTGGCACTGCAGCAAACACACTAAATACCCCCATGCTAGGTGCATACAAGCTGATGATTAGAACACAATCTTTTATGTACAATTAAGTCCTTGACTTCTTGGACAAAGACACAATTTTTCTCTCTGTACACAATCACATTCAATTTTAAATCAAGTACAGAGTTTCAGATTTAATTTCAGACTTTCAAAATGCTTGCATTAACTGTTGGTACCGAGTTACAGCTATTTTTACTCACAATTCCCTTTATTCAGAAGCTCAAAATTAATTGGACAATTGACTGACATCTTGTTTCATTGCCAGGTGAGGCTAGTTCTCTTGTAATGTTTCATGACTAATGAAATAGAAATGATAGCAGTGAATTTGAATGTTTATCTTATCAGTGTGATTTTAAACATGTGGTGCAAAGAGATGTTAGTGCAAGCGAGTTAGGCCATCATAGAGTGAAAATCCAAAACAAACCTATCAGAGAGACAGAAAAGCTACTGTAATGTTTAAAAAGAATGAAAACCCTAACCCTAACCCCCATCCAAAAAAGGCCTGGAAGACCACATACAACAGCTAAAATTGATGATTGAAGAATTATATGCATGGTAAAAAAAATAAATAAAATAAATCACTTCACAACATCTAACCAAGCCAAGAACACTGTGAAGGAGGCCTTCGTGAACTAAATATAGAAGGCTTACAACAAGGTGCATACCACTGGTTACATTCAGAGAATTAGAAATCTAAAAAGAGCCAGTGTTGTTCACATTTCAGGTAACATGAAACCAAGATAAAAATTGTATTAGAATGATAGGAAGAGGGGCTGGGCGCTCATGTATGTACCGGCTCACTCCTGGTGGCTGATTGGCGGGGCCGGGCGCCTGTGGCCCGGCT
>NW_005187588.1:208711-211903 GCF_000239375.1 Pundamilia nyererei
CTAAAGATCCAAACGGGACACAAAAAAAAAAGAAAAAAAAGAATGATAGGAAGAGAAAAGTCGGAAGAAGTGTGAGGAAAAACCCATGACCAGGACTATAACACGTTATCTGTTAAACACAGTGAAGTCACTGTTATGGCATTGGCATGGAAGGGTACCAGTGGAAACACACAAGTGTTTAGTGATTAAATTATTTCTATGAATGTAGTCGGATAATGCAGGGCTATAATCTATACTCCAATTTACCCAAATGCTGCAACAGTGATCGGACAGAGCTTCACACTGTAAATGGATAATAACCAAAAGCATACTGCAAAAGCAATCCAAGACTTTCTCAAGGCAACAAAATGGGATACTGTTCAATGGCCAAGTCTGTCACCTGATCTCCACCAAACAGAGCATGTTTTACAGTAACTGAAGACAAAACTGAATGCAGAGAGAGCCACAAGCAAGCAGCAGCTGAAGGCTGCTAAAATAAAGGCCAATAATGATTTGATATCCACTGTGCTAGTGTACAGAGGCAAAACTTCAAAAATTGTGTGACATACTTAAGTTAAATGTTCCTATAATTCAACAAACCTCAGTTATGAGGCCTCTTCTCAAATTAGGTTTGTAATCAACAAAAAAACCATGGGAAAGGCAACAGTGGTCAGTGGTTCCTTCCATTTCTTCCAGCTATCAAAATATATATATATATATTGAATGCACTCTGACCGCATTGCTCACTCAAAAATTCATCTGAACAAACAGAGGTTACATGTCAGAATCATTTACATGAAAAGCAAAGGAAGTATATTTACCAGTCTGCAGTTGGTGAGCTACTAAGCTTCATAAATACTGTCAGCAGAAAGACAAATCTCCTAAACAAAATACTAAAACTCTATAACTAAATATATCTAAATCATAGATACAAACAAACAGGATTTACTAACAAGCACATTCTAATAACTTCTTATATTACAAAATAAAAAGCATCATGAATAAAACTCATGAAGACCCTGACAGCTCATTGGGTGGTCTCAGCTTCCCTACAGTGCTCTAGCTCTAGCAGAGTAACCTCATTAAACTATCATATCAACAAACAGAAGTTATTTTGGATATGAGTTGGATCTGTTTTTTTAAAAATAAT
This sequence comes from Pundamilia nyererei, assembly GCF_000239375.1. Lineage (NCBI taxonomy): Eukaryota > Metazoa > Chordata > Actinopteri > Cichliformes > Cichlidae > Pundamilia > Pundamilia nyererei. Next base: position 209,841 of record NW_005187588.1, read on the forward strand.
TTTAACCTGTAAACAACATAAAATAATGAGATGGTGAACAGTAATCTCTTTCATTCCCTTATTTAGCCACGTCTGAAAATAAACACTTGCTACTCTCTCTCTATATATATGTGTGTGTATGTATGTATGTATGTATGTATGTATGTATATACAGATAAACCTGTAGAAACAAACTATCATGTTTCAGAGAACTCAGTCATGTGAGACAAAAAGACTTCATGTGTTAATGGGCTAATTTGTTTAACCTAGCACAGCAGATTGTACCCCTCCCTCTGACCCCACCTCTTGCCATCTCTCCTGTTAGACCAATCATTTGCATGCCCTCCTACAGTGTGGTCCTGACAGCTCCATCTTCAACATCCTTTGTCCAGTATATCCACCATTCCTCCTTTATACATGTTCAAACCATATACATCTTTGTCTTCTATGTTCTTTTCTCACCATATCTCACAACCTAAGCTATCTGTAGTGTTTAGAGTATTATTATAGAAAGTCAGCAGCTTCAGATGTTGTCTTGATAATCATAAAAACATAGCAACGAAAGTCAACACAAATGCACATGCACATACACACTCATGTCAGTAGGGGCACTGGGTCAATGAACACATGGCAGTAGATGAGAGACCACAAGTGTGTATGATAAATATTTGAAGCTTTGCACAGCAGATCTCTGAGCCATCAATCAATCTGTAGATTCCATGGTGATACTAAGTGTTTTTGATGGTAAGTGTGTGTGTGTATGTGTGTGTGTGTGTGTGTGTGCGTGCGTGCGTGCGTGCGCGCGCGTGCATGCGTGTGTGTGTGTGCGTGCGTAAATCTAGCAGTTTGCAAATGCATGTTTTTATAGATTCGTACACCATGTTGGCAAATTTTCTATATACTCTTTATTCTTTCAGTCTTTTTTAAAGCTCTGAAGAGAAAATACCTCTAAAAGAGTCTTTCTGTTACAATACTAGCTTAATGATCCTTATGCCAAAAAGGGAACGTGTAGATCTTCTAACAAAGATGCTATAAGGCCAACAGGTCCACGGCTTGATCGATGTGATGTATTGGCTGTGTTTTTGGGTTTTGTCTTAAGGCTACTGTCCGCCTACACAAGCTCATTAAAAACACAAACAGAAAGGTGATTCATATTCATGGGTGGAATAGTGGTTACACAATACACACTGCTACTGTGTAGTTTGTTTTTAATTGTTGCGATTATCTATTGCCATCTGAAAGTTCAAATTGATTTATGTAGCAGAAAATCATATCCCAACAGCCACTGCGCTTTCGTGCTTGTAAGTTTCCCACTCTGAAAAGAAAAGCCTTTCCAGAAATAAAACATCACACATGAGAAAAAAAAAGCAGTAACAGGGAGTAAAATGGCTAAATGAGCATACCTTATGTAAAGCCTGACATTACAGCAACTGTAAGGTAGCATTGCACTGTGTTTTACCTGACATGCAGTGGCATGTGGTTGCTGAAAGTGAGACCAAAAAATGACAGAAATGGTGGTGTGATAAAAAAGAAGGCAAGTGATTTATTCTCCACCTTCATACACAGTTGTGCTGGCAGATGGTTTCCAAGCCTTTACAATATTGAAGAAGTGGTTACTAGTTCATTATGAGTCTACTGCTGGACTAATGTGAGGCTGCAATTAAGCAGAGCAATCTCTGACCAATATATATAATTTTATAATTAATAATTTTTCCAATGTTTAGTAATACTTTTTTTTGCTAGCATTTTCCTTAATATGTAGATTTTTGGTAAACAAGTTGCTTAAACAGATTTTCTGACTGTATGATAGTACTAGAAAAACAATGAGGGGCTCACCATTGTGATTACAATTTGGAGCAGGAGTTTAAAACATAAGGGTTGGGTAGGGCTGTTCATATAACGATATATATCGGATGACGATATAAAAACGTCTATCGTTTCATTTTACGCTATTGTTTGTTTCGTGGTGTTGCAAAATAAACTCTTTACGGCAATACTTTTTCATCGTTTTGATGGTCACTGTAGTGGCTATATAAATTTCTTAAAGTTCTCTCTTTCTCTTATATTTTATATAACCACACTAC
>NW_005187588.1:213251-214285 GCF_000239375.1 Pundamilia nyererei
GGATCTAACAGATGTCTGTTCACATTCAGTACAGCAGTCTGAAATCAGGGTATCGGTACTCAGCCCAGTTCTGCTGCTCCTGTCTTGATGAGCTGAGAAGGCTGTCGAGTCACATGAGAGCTGGGATTCTTTGAGGATTTGATGATGGTGCAGTCCCCAGATTGCCATCCTATGCCAGGCCCTGTGATTAGATAACCAAGCATGTATGTGTGTGCAAGTGTGACCTGAAAATAAAAGCTTTGCCCTTTGAAAACCTTTGATTTTTTTTTCTCATGCAGTTTCATTTCGTATATTTTTCCATTAATTGTTTGCCTTCATTTCTAAATATTATAAAAAATATAGCATATACTCTAAGTTTCAGGCATTGACACGAGCATCATAAATGGTTATTTGGTTAGTTTTTAGTTTTGACAAAATAAACTTTGCTTAAATGACCTCTGAAAGAATATGAGTAGCAACAAACCTTGCATGAGAAAGCAAATTCCTCACTCTGTTAGACAGCACAACATATACACATGAGCTTAGCAAGATAATACAAGAGTCTTATCTCACTAAGCTCATGATATAAGGCGGAGTCAGGATGTTGGAGGGAGTTTTGTGGCAACCTGCACTCCTGTTAGAGGACCAGCACAATAGAATGTAAAATGTTACCCAAGATGCTTGTTAAATGGAAATAATTGGCAACCTTAACCTATCATATTTGTCCAGGTTGACATATCCTGCAACAATACGTTAATGATATGGGATGACTAATGCCAATCAGCTGAAGACTTCATTGCACAGCTTAAATTACGCTTTGCTTTACATCACTCAGACACTTATGTCACATTACTTACTGGAAATGGTTATGCAGTTAAAGTAAGCAGGAAAGCCTCTGCTATTAGAGAGAGCTCTCAATGAATCCGATCAACGTCAACAGTTCTGCTGAGTGGGCTAATCCCCCAAAACAAAATTATTGCTTCCTGCTTATTAAGTATTAGCAAGGAACACATTAAAACCCCTGAAACAAAAGAGCCATTGTGATCAGCCATCCT
>NW_005187588.1:214950-234170 GCF_000239375.1 Pundamilia nyererei
AGAGAGAGAGAGAGAGAGAGAGAGAGAGAGAGAGAGAGAGAGAGCAAATGAGACAATGAGAAAATGCAGAGAAGATAGATATGGAGAGAATGGGTGAGCCAGCACAGGGGGACTGGAGGACCATGACAATTAGAGTATGTTCTCTTAACTTCTGAAATTCGGATTCTAATAGAGCATTTATCCTGTTAGCTGGAATATGAGATGCTTTCATATTGAAAACTCATATGATGAATTTACAAGTAAAGCAGCTCTTTAGTTTATTGATGAAAGACTTTATCATATCAACCATAGTTTAATTAACATGGGCCTATTACCTGCTTTCAAGACCACTGATGCCTCTTTCCTATGGCCAGATTAATAAAGTGCTTTGGGGTGGAGCTGATAATACTTTTGACCCTCCATCAATTAACCATTGTTATTAATTTATTTTTTAAAGCCCATGGAGCAATGGACCCATCTGTTTTATCAATGTAAAATTTTATTATTTTGAGCTAAGGAAAACTACAAAAATCTGTCATGCTACTCTAGTATATGTGCTTAAAAGCACTAAATGTGGCAGGAATAGCTCAGTAGGTAGAGTGGTCACCCCACAATGGGAAGGTCAGGGGTTTGAATCCACTGAATGACTACCCTCAGGTACCCCTGAGCAAGGTACCATTGCCACACACTGCTCCCTGGGTGCTAGATTGGTGGCTGCCCACTGATTCACTAAGTGAATGGGTTAAATGCAGAGAGGAATTTCCCCACAGGGATCAATAAAGTATACCTTATTATACTAGAAAAAATGTCTATCCATCTGTCAGTCAGGCAAGTTCAAACTCCTTTTTGACACTGAAAAGAAGGTATATGCATCATCTACCTGCAACTTTATCAAAACAGCTATCCAAAATTCATATATATGGAGGTGAGATAAGTCACAGTTCATACTCTTCTTTCTAATTCTCTGCTTTCATTATTTATGCATATATTTGTGGTAATTTCATCTGAACCAATAAAAGTCTATCTAGAGAAGCAATCTAAAAATGTACACCTTCATTCTATTTTTTAATTACATCTGCCTCCCTCGTGGCTCACTTTTCATACTTTTTTTTTGCCATTTTAATCAACTATAAGCCTTTTTAAATTCCAGCAACTTCAGACAGAATGTCCCCACAGCTACTTCTGAGAGTCCAGGACCTAGCTTTAAATGTAAGTACTGGAAGGATGGTGAATGGAGAAATCATGAAGGCCTTTTTCTTCTTCTAGTTTGCTTTTCAGATTGGAGACTGCAGAATGTCGCAGTCATGAGAAATTTTTGGAAGCACATACAATCTTGATAAAAGAAAAAAAAAGCCCCTAAACTAAACAACTGAGTAAGTACTTCATAAAGCGAAAAAATTTGAGATTTTTTTAATGCTGTCGGACGTTTAGTAATTGTGACACGGGTTATTTCTTTTTTACTAAACAAGTTGTGAGGAAGGAACAGACAGACTTAGGGTATCTCCTGCTGCAATCATGCAACCATTGGTAATTAGAAAATGTAAACACATTCACAGCAAAGTTAATAAGGATTACATGGTTACCCTGGAGCTTCTGAGATTCGGGATGACAAAAGCCAATTACTGGCTTCATAATTCTGCTGTGATGACATTCTGTCATCCAGACATATGTCTCATTTAGATTAACCCTCTCAGGCCCAAATTAAGTGTTTTGTTGCTAATGCACAACCAAGTCCTGCAGTGGTACTTCTGAGTAAAAAAAGACTCATAAAATATGTATGTGGGGGTAATCAGGTTGTTAGTTCTTAACTGTTGCAAATCTGCAACGTCTGCCTGGAGAGGGTTAATGACTTTCAGTGTTTCATGACAACATATCCACACCAGTGATACAACAATACAAATGTGATGTCATGTACTGTGGATGTGATTTGACACTACATTAAAGCTTGGCATGTTGGCTATATTTTGAAAGTTGCTTGAAAATTAGACATTTTACCTCTGGGCACACATGCAGGAGGTAGTGTTTATCTCAAAATTCTAAAACCGCTTATAAATTGTGACACTATGTGTCAGCCTACCCGCCTGAAGTAAAGTACATAAAGTTAGTTACGTATAGATCCTGACTGACACTGTATCAGTGCCACTGATAATGTATAACAAATACTTACTGATCTTAGTGAAATTGATCTGTTTGACTTGATTGGAATGTCCCAAAAAGCTGATTCTGTTCATCTGGATGTAACGTTTTCAGTGGGAGAAATGTTTCGTCACTCATCCAAGTGACTTCTTCAGTCTCAGCTGACTGCACGTTTCCCCAACCTTATAAACAGTACATTTGCATAATGACTGAAACCAGCACCATTGACTAACAATGGCCTGTGACGTCAGTTTCATGATCATTAATATGCAAATTGTCATTCATACCATTCATAGAGAGTTGGGGAATGGCAGCAATCACAGCATTGTAAAATGGCGAAAGATGTACCCTTAGGCCCCCTCCTCAATTCAGAGATCGGGTTTCCTTTTTCACATAAATGGCCTCCTTGACTCCTCGCTCAAACCAGTGTTCCTCCCTATCCAGGATATGTACATACTCATAGCTGAAAGGGTGATTGCTGGCCTATAGGTGTAAATAGACTGAAGTCCTGGCCTAATGAGTTAACTCTACTGTGTTGCATCATCTGCTTAGACAGAGGTTGTTAACTTTCCTAGATGTATATATCATTGCAATCCTTCTGGCACTTAACAATGTACAGTGTGCTGGGGGACCGATCCTTGGGGTGGACCAGTTTTTGACGCAGCGTGTTTAAGAGTTTAAAAGACACGGTGCTTAGAGAAAATGTTTCTCAGCTGTTTCAATACTCCAGACACAAGGGATCACTAAAGGTTTTCTCTTAGACAGCAGTTGTCCTTCTCTCCTGGATCATCTGGAGCTTTCCTTTAGGTGCCTTCCCAGCTTGGAAAGCTCATGTGATGTGAAGCTGGGAAAACAACATTTCCTCAGGGCCTTCTTGATATGACGTTCCTCTGCTTCACTAGCCGCTGTTTCTGTGGGGATGGTGTTTACTCTGTGTTGTAGCATCCTAATGACAACCAGTTTGTGCTCCAGTGGATGATGACAGTCAAACCTTAAATACTGATCCGTATGTGATGGTTTAAGGCGCACGTCACCTTTTAAATATCTCACAGTTGATCTCACAGTCTAAGGAAGTTAGCCTGTCACATCCTCCCTGGTGAATTTGATGTGTTTGTCCGCAGAGTTAATGGTATCAATGAACTGTGGTACATCCTAAGATTTGATTTTCATTCAGGCGTCATCCACATACCTGAACCAATAAATTGGTGGTATTCCAGGGTAGTATAGCAAAGCCCTCTTTTTCCACTTACTCAATATACAAGTTGGCCACAATGGGTGAAACCTGGGAACCCATGACATACCCATGTTACTGCCTGTAGTCCTGACCCTTGTATGTGAAATATGTGAAATGAAGCCACGAGAAGAGAAAACAAGAGAAAATAAACTTGGTCGGTGCTGAGAGTGCTCCTGTTGCTGAGGTTGGAGTCATCCAGTAATCTCTCATGAAGTACCACTCTACAAAAATAGAGAGAGATGTTACATCACAGGAGACCATCATTTCATCTGCCTCCATAATGACATCTCTCATCATCTCAACAAAATCCAAGTTGTTCTGGATGTGGTGTTTAGAGATGTCTATCAACGGGTTGAGGATCAAAGCCGGAAACTTTGTGATGTTATAGATGACTGAGTTGATCAAATAGACAAGAGGTCTTAAAGATACACCTTGGTAAACCATACAGATTTGGTTTAGCTTACCCCGGGTATACCCTGTGGTATCAGGTCAGGTCAATAGCGGACGCAATATTCTCACGATAGTCTTAATAATAATAATGGATTGGATCTATATAGCGCTTTTCAAGGCACCCAAAGCGCTTTACAATGCCACTATTCATTCACTCGCACATTCACACACTGGTGGAGGCAGCTACAGTTGTAGCCACAGCTGCCCTGGGGCAGACTGACAGAAGCGAGGCTGCCATATCGCGCCATCGGCCCCTCTGGCCATCACCAGTAGGCGGTAGGTGAAGTGTCTTGCCCAAGGACACAACGACCAGGACAGAGAGCCCAGGGATCAAACCGGCAACCGGCAATCTTACTGGTTTAGCAAACCTGTGCACCTACCCGATTCTGCTGGAAGGATGATGATGTTGTTGTCCGTACTCAGCAATGCGAGTGGCTTCCTCTCCTGCATGCTGATATTAGATGTGCGGTCCTTTGCATTGCTAAGATAGGCCAAAACTTTCACCGCCAGTTGCTCCGCTTCCACATCTGCAATGCTGTTGTTTCTAATTGCTGATTCTGTGGTTCTGTCTGTCAGACAAATTTTTCACCCACTTGTCCACATCCTCGGTGTGTTATCCTTCTCTTTTTTGTGTTTCAGACTTTATAATTATTTTCTTTGATTATTGTTATTCTTGGTTTTACTCTTCTTTAGTTCTCAGTGATCTTATTTCTCCCTCCCATTAGTATTTTTCTCAGCTTCTTTTTAGTCTCTGTTCCCATGTCTACTCTATGCTCTTCCTGTGTCCCACGTTTCATTTCACCCTCATTGCTATGTTCCCTGTCTCCCCAGTCACTGTGTTAAGCTTGCATGGCTTCAGTCTGTGTGTTTCCTGTTTTATTTTGATAGTCCTTGTCCTGCGTGTAGTGTGTCTAATCTTGCTTCCTCTTGCCTCCTTAGGTCTGATTTGTCCCAGCTGTGCTCCCACCTGTTCCCCATCCTCTCATTGTCCTGCTTGTGTATTTAAGCCATGTGTTTTTCCCTGTCTGTTCTTGCATTGTCCTCTTACTATGCTGTGGTTTTCCCATCTGTGCTCCTAGTCAATTCCTAGCTCGCAGTTCCTGGTTTATAGTGTTTTAGTTTGGGTTTTGTCTTTCTAGTTTAGTTTTGTATTTGACATGAAGTTAATCCAGCAATAAAGCTGGCGTTTTGAGTTTATTCCTTCGTCTTGAGTCCTGCATATGGGTCCTCATCCTGCCTGCCACACAGCAAATCCATGACAAATATGAGCCACTATGTCCATCTTTTTATGACCACAGTGTAAGCATCTTCTGATTGATGCTTCCAAACATCTTCTTACACACCCTGCAACAGTAAAGTGGCTGGTCAGTAGGGATGGGTATCGTTTAGGTTTTATCCGATACCGGTACCAAATCGGTACTTTTGAAACGGTGCCGGTGCTTAAACGGTGCTCGAACCGGTGCTTAAAGAATGGAGAACGCAAACTTTGTCCAAAAACCTCTCATGTTCAGCTGGGTTTTTTTTTTGGTTTTTTTTTTGTTTTTTGTAAAAAGCTAACAATGTTAGCCTTTTCTGCAGCTATGGGGCATATATGGTATCACTCTTGGCTGGAAGCAGTGCTTAAACAATGGAAAAAAAACACAAACTTTGTCCAAAAACCTCTCATGTTCAGCTGTTTCCCACTTTTTCTTTGGTCATTTTAGCCTTTTTGTCCAGGGTGAAGGGAGTATCTGCCATCAAACAAGAGGACAGCCGCATGTAGCTATGATCATGTTTGCTAGTTCACCTTACAGTAATAACGTGGTTAGCCTACTCAACGTAAATTACACTCGAACAACATTAAGCGACTCACGCAGAGAAGAACGGCTGCTGCTGCCATCATCATCCGTCATCATTTCTGCTACACTGGCAGGGCTAGGGGCCAGGACTCTATTCTTCGGGATTTTGGGGGATGTTGCTCCGGGTCCGATAACTGGCAACCCACCCAACGTGCACAGTGTGAGGTCTCGCAGCAAGCTATCAAATACGGCACATTTCTCGGCTTTTAAAAAAACGCTATGCGTCGCCAGGTGTTTCATCGGATTCGAGGTGTTACCTCCTTTGACAGTATCACAGTATCAGCTTAAAGCACTTGTTGCAGGCTGCTGAGTTTGCATATTTTGCTGTGAAGTACAGCCAGACTTTTGACCGCTTTGCCTTGGGCATTTTTAATTTGTAGCTCTGCTCTAAAAGAACGTACATACCTGGACCTGCCTACTATCCTCGGAAACGTAAAATGATTGGCTAGAATTCAAAGTGTATGTCATCTCAGGAAAAAAAAGCACCGAAATAAAGCACCGAAATGTGCGCTGCTTTTCGGTCTGGTTACTACCGTTTATGTCAGAACCGGTGCCATCATGGCACCGGACACCGGTACCCATCCCTACTGGTCAGTGTATTTATTGTTGAGTTTTGTTGATCTGATTTGTCACAGATTCATCAGTGAACTGTAAAATTTAACCTAATAAAGATGTCAATGTGTAAAACTGGTGGAGCAAAAAACAGATGAGGGAAAACTCAGGGGTTTTTTTTTAATGGATTTTGAGAGGCTTGCGTGCACCGCTGCCAAATAATAGCATGCAAACTGAGTTTCTGTGGACCAGTTACAATGCAAAAAATATTGAAACAGCCTTGTCTTCACCCTTTGCCCTATGTGCAATAAAAATGACTATTCACATAACATTTTTTTAAATAAAAGAGTGGCTTTGAGGCTTTTGTGAGATTAGTTTGGGTATGGTGAAACAGACATGCAGTAGAAGAAATGTGCGTGGAGTCCTAATGTTTGTTTGCGCCTGTCTTTTAATGTGACCATGCGGTCAGCGTTGTGCCATGTTAAAAGAGACATAGTGACTTGGGAGTACTCTAAGTAACAGCAGCGGTCTGTAAAAGATGAAAAACTGGTGGTGGAGGCAGTTGGTACAAGAGTGAAAGCAGTCAAATTATGGCATTTGGTGGAGAGAAGTCTGGTGTTTGCTAGCAAATTGGCAACACTGCCTTGCAAGACTGAGCTGACATGCTAAAACCTTTACTGCACTGTCACAGGGTAAGAAATGGAAGACATTTTAATTAAAATGAAAGAGACACATGCACTGCTCATTACCAAACAACAACAACAACAGGAAAAATGTAGCAAAAAAAGTATGTTAGACAACAAAACTTGAATCACATGAGAAACATTTGTCAGTCTAAACCACAGGCAAAAAAAAGACAGATACACTGCTTTTACAACAACTCTCTGAATCAGAAAAACAGTATTGAATTGGCATGAGGCAATTTGTACAAGAAGAACAGCGATGCTGCTCAGCTCATGCAGAAACAGCTTTAGCATTAGCATTTGTGTATGTCATGGCTGTAAGTTTCTAGAAACCCTTCAGTAACAATGGGTCTTGTTATGTTGTGTAGGCATGAGAGTAAACTCAATTCCTGAAGGCCAGTTGCTGGAAGCAATGTTCGGCATTGTTGCTTTTAATTAAAAAATTCCAGCACTAAAGTTCTCTCCATAAACTGGGTTCCCTTCAGTTTCTTTGTACTAATAGAGCTTTGTTACTTTTAATTTGTAAACTGGAGTTCTTAACATTTTCAAATCAAAGCAGAGTAAAACACAGTTAGTTTGTCAAGATCACTGGGAATTTTATGACAAGCTGTAGTCACTATTCTTTAGGAGTCTAAAGAACTGAATCTTTTTTAATTGCAATAAGGCTGATAATTGTTGTAAAAGGCAAATTACTTGCCCTTTCTAGTCTTTTTTTAATTTCTCACAGCATTGCTTTTTGATAAACCAGCCACTTCCATTCATTTCCTTATTGTCCTATAGGATGTTGTGGTACCATTTGTACAAAGCTATCCACAGTCAAAAGTTGACATGCAGATCTAAAGGTGAGAGTGCATGTGTGCGCGTGTGCCTGTGTGTACATGAGAATGAGGGGTAATTGAGGTGCTTTATCCCTGAGTTTTTACAAGGGGACTAATGGTGCATGTGGTTGCTGTGGAAACCTTTGTTTGAGTATAACAGCACAAGGACTTCCATTCCTCCACACAGTATGCATATATGCACCACCCGTGTGTACACACACACACACACACACACACACACACACACACACACACACACACACACACACACACACACACAAACATTGCACCCTCCCTCTCTGTCATATGAGAGCATACTTTTTGCATCAGTGATTTAAAAAGAGGCAGCAGATACATAATAAGAGTCCTTGGATGCTACAGCAAGCAGCTAGCTTTTTAATCCGTTTTCTGCCTGTGAGGCTTGAATATCTACCAACACATAGAAGTGTCAGGGTTTTTGAATTTGGCCAGATCTCAGAATTGATGCTAAACAAGTGCAAGAAAAAGGCTTCAGTTCATCAAAACACACACAGTGATGTACACAATGTAACTCGCACACACTCACACATCTTCCCAGGTGACCTGTATTCATGCTGTGAGCGTGTTGGTAAATTGTTAATATTGCAAGGTGCATTGCAGCTTATACATTTGAATGGATCTTAAATTACATTTTAAATTTAGATGAGCTGTTTCAGTTAACTGACAAATGTGTTGTCCTGCTCGCCGAGGGAGGGCTCAGGGCATCTAGTTCCTGCAGAGGCAGTTCAGGAAGGAACAAGCAGCCAATCAAAATGCACTTCACTTCATTTTTGTGCGCTGCTCTCATGCTTGGTTTTGATAATCACACACCCTTTTCAGAGCGCTGAGAGGTGTATCATGCCTGTATGTGTGTTATACTTTTTTTTTTATCCATAGCCTCTGCGAAAAATAATTAACTGTCTTTCAATCAAGCATATCCATTAAAGAAGATAATCATTCTAGCAGAAATGTAATCAGACTGAATGTTTGATGATGCTTCTGCAATTTCTTATGTAAACTTCAGCATTTACAGAACCCTCTTCTCACACAAAATACCTATTGGTTATTGTCAATAGTGTACTGTACCAACTCGGCTCTCCCACTGACTCTGTATAAATATCCATAATCTATGCAAATAATGACAAGCAGATACATGCTGCATGAAAGTATGAGCCTGTAAATGTTTGCACCCACTAGTCAACACACAAAATCCAGCCACGGAGGGGGCCACAAGCCAGTGCCAGTGGGGAGGGCTGCATCGAGAAGGCCGGAAACAAGATTTCCAGACTGGATTGGTCAGAACCCAGGTTGACGACAACTGCCTCCAGCGCTGTTGGCCTAGAAGGTGTCAGTGGAAACTGTGCCACTGTTTGCCCAAAACAAAGAAAAAATAGAGGGTGAAGGCATGTTACACGACAATGGGAGTGAAGGAAAGGCAGGAAGGTGAGAGAAGGTGCATTAAATGTAGGGACTATGGCTAGTAAAGAGAAGGAGCTGGCTGAGACAATGGAGAAGAGGAAGGTAAATACACAATAATGCCAGTATTCACTCGCTTCAGTTCAATTCAGTTTTATTTATATCGCACCAAATCACAACAATTGCCTCAAGGCACTTTATATTGTAAGGTAAAGACCCTGCAATAATACAAAACAACCGTAGAGAAAACCCCAACAATCAGCCTAGATCTATTGCAACATAACTAATGGATGATTCGTGGCCACCTGATCAAAACCTAACTATAGAAAAGTAGAGACAATGTCTGTCTCCTGAATCCACATTGGAAGCTGGTGCCACAAAAGATGGGCCTGAAAGCTGAAAGCTCTGCCTCCCATTCTACTTTGAAATACTCTGGGAAGAAAAAGTTAGCCTGCAGTCTGAGCTTAAAAAATTCGTGATGATCTTTTAAAAATGAGAGCTGCTCCATCTAAAGTAGGATGGGTGCCGTCTCTTTTAACAAGACCAGGTTTTCCCCAGAGGGTTACCTAATTATCTGTAAAGCCCAGGTAATTGTTTGACACCACTCAGACAATTTAAGGAGAACATGTGGCTAAACATGTCACGAGAGGACCAGAGAAAACTACAGAGTCTAATATTGGTTTGGCAAAGTTACACACTGAGCTTCATGGAATGGGTTTCCATGGCCGAGCACCTGCATTCCAAGGACTATGCAAAGTGTCAGATGCAGTGGTATAAAGCACGCTACCACTGGACTCTAAAGCATTGGAGACATGTTCTCTGGAGGGACGAATCGCGCTTCTCCTTCTGGCAATCCCATGGACAATTCTGGGTTTGGCGGTTGCAAGGAGAAAGGTACATGTCAGACTCCATTGTTTCAGTTGTTAAGTTAGGTGGAGGGGGGGATTACGGTCTGGGGCTGTTTTTCTGGAGTTGGGCTCTGCCCCTTAGGTCCACTGCAAGGAACTGTTCATGCTTCAGCACTACCAGACATTTTTAAATGTTATGCTCCCAGCTTTGTGGGAACAGTTTGGGGATGGCCCTTTCCTGTTCCAACATGACTGTACACCAGTGCACAAAGCAAGGTCCATAAAGACATGGATGAGCGAGTTTTGTGTTGAAAAACTTGACTGGCCTGCACAAAGTGCAAAGAGTGATTGAACCATATGGTTTAAGGAAATGTCACTCAAGTTTATATGCATGTAAAGGACAAGAAAATACTTTTGGGCTATACAGTGTATAATGTGTGCAGAGGAGAAGGGACCAAGGCCAGGAACATTGGAAGTGGATTCATAATATTCCATCACGCTAAAGTTACGAAGAGAAATTGAGTAGGAGTAATCTTGAAGGAAGAAGACTGGAGCAGACTTCAATAGATATATGGGTAAAAGCAACATAATGAGGAGGTATTGGGTAGGCATGGAGAGAAATTCACTAAGGCAGATGGTAGTGGCTTTTGCAAAAACAGTGGAAATAACTGTGGTGAACATGTAGGCAAGCTTTAAATGGTGGATAAGAACGAAGCATATTGGACAGAGTTCAGGGAGGAGTTGAGACAGGCTGCATGGTAGCAGTTACCAGATGACTTGTAAAGTGCTGCTGTAGTATTGAAGGGAACTGAAAATATCTGTTTTGTGTATCTGCTGGAAAGAGGAAAGAGGACAAGGAGACTTGGTAGTAGAATGAGGAAGTAAAGGATAACATTCATAGGAGGTTAGTAAAGACATAGGGAGTGACATAGGGAGTGACAAAGGGAGATGAAAGTAGACAGGAGTAAAGAGAGAGGTGGCAAAGGTAAAGGCTTGTAGTGAGTTGTGTGTGACGCTGGACACTAAGGAAGGAGGAAAAAAACTTATCGATTGGCTAGATAGAGAGATCAAGCTGGAAAGGGAATGCAAGAGAGTCATTGAGGATAGAGATGGAAATATACTAATGAGTGTAGAGAGTGTGTTCAGAAGGTGTAAGGAGTACTCTGAGGAGCTGATGAATGTTGAAAATGAGAGAGAGAGAGAGAGGAGGACAGATGTAGAAAAGTTAATGAATCAGTGAGTACAGGGGATTTGTAAGGAAGAAGTGAGGACAGCTATAAAAAGGATGAACAGTGGTCTAGTGACATATTTGTGGAGGTATGGAGATGTGTAGGAAAGATGGGAGTGTGTTGATGGAGAAGTACAGAGAAGGTCAGAAGGAGTTGCACTGTGTTTCTGTGGACATAGAGAAAGCATTTGATAGGGTGCCATGAGAAAAACTGTGTTACTTCATGCGGGAATCAGGAGTGGCACATAAGTATGTGAGGGTAGTGCAGGACTTGTATGAGGACACCAAGACAGTGGTGAGGTTTGTGGCTGGAGTGATAGAATGGTCCGGCTGACAGATGAGGTCGGGCGGGAGTCTCCGTGGACTATGACATTCGCAGATGACATTGTGTTCTTTAGTGAGATTAGGGTGCATGTGAAAGAGAGCCTGGAGTGGTAGAGACTAGAGAGAAGAGAGGAATGAATGTAGAATCAAGACAGAGGAGAAATAGTTGATATACTGGACCAAGGATGCTGAAGATGGAGCTAGTAGGAGGAAAAGAGTTAGACCACAGAAGATTTATGGATATTGTGAAGGAGAACATGCAGAGGATGCTAGGAATAGGGTGAGATGGAGACAAATGATCCACTGTGGCGACCCCTAAAGGGACCAGATGAGAGAAGATTCAACCCACGTCCTTCATAAGCACTGCGCCCAAACTACTGAGGCAAATGCTGAGTTTTGTGTAGGCGTTCAGTTTGCATTCATTTGACTTCAGTGAACAAACTTCTCTTAAATCTCCTTAAAAATGACTCTATTCAGTCATTGTGCTGCCTGTATAAACAGTTTTCATTCAATCATAAAAAAAAGCCAAAAAGCATTCTAATATGCTTTCATAGCGAAATTTTCAAATATTTTAACCAAATGTGCAAACACTCTTTTCTAAATGCTACCTACTCATCACTCACTTGAGCCCTAACACCACAAATGTGTTAAAAACGGTTTATTCACCAGAAGCTAAATTGGACGGCATCGGTGGAAAAAGTGAAAGACAGACAAAATAAATAAGTCTCACTGGTCAAATTTATCTCACAAGGTGTCTCTCTGAACCACGATGTACTGTAGCCATAGCAACTGGCACCCAGCAACTCCTGAAGGGAATGAGAAAAGGATTCATGATTCATATCCAAACAACAACAGCCTGAGAATCCAAATATACTGAGGTAAACTGCCACCCCCAGACAGTCAGGCTGACAGCTGTGAGGAGGAGGGGCCAAGTAGAAAACAAATAAACAAAAACAATCACAACCATCCTCTGTTCGCTTACTCGTGGTCATTGTTTTCTGTTTGCCTCTTGTGGTTTCAGCCATGTTGACTTGTACTGACAAATCGCAAGATGGTAAAAAGTAATAACTTTTTCATGCCAGAAGGATGGAGAAAAGTAAGACTGGCAGCTTTGCTAGTGAGTCAGCTCCTGTGGATACACACCAAAGGACTTTTAAATTCACCAGTCAAAAAAGTGTTTAAATTAAAAGGACAAAATCATGAGCTGCCTGTAGAAGAAGAGTCCTTGTTACCAAAAGGCATCTCCAGTGTTTCATATTCTCTAAGTACATGAAAATATTACATGCCGTTACACTTTTTTTTTAGTCCACTTTCAGGCTTGCAACTGTCTATTTTTGCTCCAAAAGCATTTTCCAGGAAGCACAGCCACATTTACACCATTCATGGGAAGGAGGGAAGAATAAAAAGCCCACCACATACACTGCCAATGAAAACATTATAAGCAAGCCAGAACTACTTGTGGACCATATTTAGCAGAAGTGAAAACACTGTTCTGAATCATGATAACCAAGATTGGGATCTCTTCATTACCAAAAGTCCCCATTCTTGCACTTGCATCGCTATCCAGTAGCTTTTGCCACAATTTCCCTGCTTAAGTAAGCAGTAACAATCAAGGCCCTGCCTGCTGTGCCCACTATAAGGCAGCTGTGCCTCATTACCAATCAGAAGAAAAAGCAAGAAGGGGCCCCTGGGATACACTATTCTTGACTGTGGTGTTGTGTGTAGATAAACCACAGAGGATGCTTATCCTCTGTCCTGTTTGTCTCATGTTATCTGTGTCTACATGCCATTCACACCTTGCTTCTTTCGCTGCTTTGTTGCTAGGTAGCTTTGTTTCCTCTCATTCTTAGCGTTCTTTGTTTCTAGCTTTCTTTCTACAGACTTAACAATAAATTGTGGGTGAAAAACACCCACAATTGTAATTTTCTTTAACCCTTAGCGCTGTGAAATGTGTAAACTGAAAAATAAGTTTGCCTCTCGTGAAAAAAGAAAGTCACTTCTGTCTGCTCTATTGCAGATATGCCTACAACCCAATTATTGTTATGTCTCGGAATCATGCTGCTACTTATTCTTAATGTAATGCATCTTAGTGAATGTGAAAGGAACAGAGCCGTGGGTACTCATGCAGTATGCAGGTTTGTGGTGGTTATTTTGAAAACGACTTACTCAGACTGTATGACACACAGTGCATCTGGTTTTTAATTGCATCAGAAATCTTTTGATTGTACACATTTAATTACTTCTGTTTGTAACATCCTTTTACTTTCTTCGTGTCTAGCTTAATTATGTATATATATTTTTAGTTTGGAAAAATGCTTTTAGGAGGCTTTTAGAGACAGAATTGCTTGGTGGAAACAATGGCTGACTAACATAAATGTGAATGTGTGCTGCAAAGCTGTATAGTTACATTTTTCATGTTAATGACTTGAACTTTGTTTAAAGGTTGGTGTTAGGCAAGTACTCTGGGAGTTATAACTGGAGTAAGTTTTCAGGAAATCTGTTTAAACTGTGGTCATGAAGAAACTCAAACAACAAATAATAATATAGGTTATAAGTTAGAGGTGGAGTTCTGTACAAAAATACTCTGGTTGTCAAACAATGAATACAAAGAAGTACTATTTTAAGAAATTCCAAATTATATTAAACATGAAAGCTCGGGTTATCAGTGTAACTTTGCTTTGTGTGCTGTATCTCTGCGCTACAAAATTACACAATACAGTCTAGAAGCAAAGCACATATTTCCTTTACTGATTCTTTTTGGAAGATCAACAACCTTTCATAATTGCTTGTTTGTGCACAGATAGCTCAATTATCCTTTCATAGTAAAACCAGAGCCACTTTTCTGTCCGGTGGAGAATTTCATTACAGCTTTAATGACTAATCTGTAGACAAGATCTAACGCTTGTAACTTAGTAACACATGCAATTACTGAGGATTGGGGTTCAAATGATACATATTATCTGTAATTTAATTTGATCATATGACGGATATTATTAGAGATTAGGACCAAGGTGAAAGCAGCACCTTGTGCCAGGCCACCGATTCCGTTTAGCATCCAGAGGAAATTATGAATTATTTTACTTTATTTTATATAGACAAGACACTGTATTTACACATTTTTCTTTACATTACAACCTGCTTCTCACAGCCTTCTGTGATAACTCCCATGAGCAGCACTCCCCCCCCCCCTTTCATTTAGACTGTAACTAAGAAGGTACAAATATGCAGTTGAACATACAGATAATCTTTGCTAATGCAGGTTTACCAAGTCAGATCTTACTTTGGTAAGACTGTACATTATTACAAGAAGTCCACACTTTAGCTTTAAAATGCACTACAGTGCAAGAACATATTCATGGCTGTCATAAGGTTTAAAGGTACATCTTTGCACGGTTTTCTTCCTGTGGAAACGTGGGATTATTAATTGAATGTGATTCCTTTTTCAAACTGCTTTTTTTTTTTAAATTTACAACAATTAGGTGTGATTTTTCCACATTTGGGGCAATCAGATCAGTTCTTTTCTTAGTGAATTGCGATTAGTTTGAAGAAGTAAATGAATCTTTTTTAGAAAGTAACTTGACATGAGTCTGGCCTACTGTACTAGCTCTCCACAAAAACACACTGGCAGTAATCCAGTGTCTGTCATATACACTGGTGACTAGCCTTCTCGCTTTCTCCGCCATCCCAGAGACTGTCTAAATGTCAGTGTTTTCTGTGCTCCTAATGTATTCCTAAAATAGTGTCTCCATTGCTGAGCCTCTGAGAAAAGGCACGCTGCAGAAAAGGCATAGTGAGTCTGACTCACAGCAGAGACAGCAGAAACACCATGCCATCCCAAAGCCAATTAAACATGCATGGGGGTGTACGTGACCTCAAAAAAGCCCGTGGATGGCCATTCTCTCCCCCATTCATTCCACTTTGTAGCTCACCCTCTGTCACTCTTCAGCTGAGGCTTGTCGTCTTCCCTTTTTACCAATTAAAGTGAATTATTCAGGGCAGCCTATGTGTACCTGTTAAGTGTTTTTCTTCCAATGAGCACTCTCACAGAAAATTGAGGTGAGGAGAAGATGATCAAGAGCATGTATGCTGCCGCACACAGGCTGGGCAACTGAAGCAGATGAGTTGGCATAGGCATGCCCGCACCAGCATAGGTCAGTGGACAGACCCCTTTGCATTTTGATGTATTTCCAGAGGTCAGTGAGAGGCTAGTGATTCAGAAGTTAATATGATGTGACTTGGAGAAAGACTAATTAGCCTTCTATCACAGCTAGCCTCTAATAAACTAAAGAATGGCTACATAATGACAAATGAATCTGCGGATGACACAATTAAAAATGTGTAATTTAAGACCGTAAATTCCAGTGACATCTGAAATTCTGGAATGCGAACCTCAACTAGATTCTAGTGTGGCTGGAAAATGTCCTGCTTGTGCTTAACAATGCAGAAGAAGGAAATGGGATGGAAACATTAAAATGTCATACCGTATATGGATGGGCTAAATTTCCATCTTTAATCAAATTCATATTCAGCTTTAAATGTCATAGTTGCTTAAATTAACAGACACCACAATGTAACACCAGTTTCACAGTGGACGCTGCTTGTTGCCATGCCATTCATTCACGTTTATTGATAACTAACTAAATTTCACTGAAATACTTGCTTCTACATAAATAAAATTAAAGATGATGATGGGCTAAATTATTATTATCTAATTTTGTCAGTAACCAGAAAAGAGGCACTCATAAAACTTTACAGCTGTTTAGCCAACATGAAACAATACATGTATCAAGGCTAGCTTACACCATGGAGTCCTACTCTAAAATACTGTCATAGATTTAACACTGTCTGTGAACCTGGATTCATGAAATACATGTTTAAAGTTTCTAGAGCTTGTGTAAAGACGTCTTGTACCAATATAGAATATGACTACTGGTTTTGTTGGTTGGTGGCTGCTAATAGATTACACAATATGTTTATGTTAGCTAACTAGTGATAGTGATAACTCAGCAGAAAACAAGGTAACAAAAACTCTTAAAAGCAGTCTAAGGGAGTCACTTTTGTAAGGTGGCTGGTTTAAACAATAGAAAGTGGTTCCTTGTTGTTGATTAGCTTAACTGAAATGGGAATATCCACATGTTAGCATTACAGCTAACAGGTAGATTTTCCCATTTCTCAAGCACTTTATGCATGAGGACAGTGTAGAGAGAGAGCTTGTTTGTGTCAGGTCCACTGATGGAGTCAGATCAGGTCAGGTTGGGTGTACCGAGAGGCACATTCATAAACTTCTCTACAAACCCAAACATTACCGCTAACAGGTGGAATTTCCTGTTTCAGTTTAGCTAGCCAACAAGGAAGAGCCAGTAGGCCAGCTCTGATAGTAATTTGGTATGGCTTTGCGGGCCAAATGTAAGTAGGCTGCGGGCCAAAATTGGCCCGCGGGCCAGAGTTTGACACCTATGCTCTAAAACATGTAAACATTTATTTCTTAAATCAAGCTTCACAGGCAGAGTTAAACCTATGGCAGTTTTATAGAGTAGGGCTTCATTGTCTATGCTAGCCTAATGTTTCATGTTTCTACAGCTGTAAAGTTTTGAGTGCTTCTTTTGTGGTTATTGACAAAATTAGATGATAATGGTTAAGATGAAGCCATATTTCTTTCTTTTTTAATGTAGAAGTAACTTTGACTGGCTTACTTTTATTTATCTTTATTTATATATTTTATTTCAGTGGAAAGTCAGTTATGAATGAATGTGAATTTAAAGGTAGAGCTCAAAGATGGATATGACCGGTGTGTACTGAATAAAAAGTGACAGAAATGGATTGCTCTTCCCCTTATACGTCACTGTCCTATGGTCTTTTTGTTCTGTATGTATATGTAATGACAAAATTATTTATCTTGTGTACAAAACCTCCCCGAAACCCCTTTGATGATTTGTGTGGTGTGAGAATCCATTTGCTATGCAACTGGTGTGATCACATTACAGGATGGTTACACTTTATCCAGAATTATGTGGCACAGCCTTTGAGCATGACTTCTAATTCTTTTTCTTTCTTTCTTTTGCCTTCTTACCTTATGTAATTTGAATTTTCATATTGCTGCATCTACAAATAGTCATAAAGAACTGAAAGAACATTTCTGAACATTTTTTCAAAAAATTCTATTTCAGCAACTATTTTAGGCTATAAGTATCTTTCCAGAAAACATTAGTTAATCCACACTTTTCCCTCTCCTTTATTTATTTATTTTGGTAGTCTGTGCACTACAGTTGCCACATTTAGATTCCCTCAGCTTGCCAAAGACATTAATTAATCATAAACAAATACAATAAACAGAATGATTCCCTTTAATTTATATTCCTGCTCATCCTTGCTGTCTTATGCCTTTGGTGTGTGAGCTGAGTCTGAGAGACATGTCACCTTGTAAGACATACTGAATGCCTTCCCTTGAAGGAGGGAATCAGAGAGAGCAGGAAGATAACACAGCCAGGCAGCACTAACCGATCAGAGCACTCCAGCAGAGATATGACCCACATAGCCCAATACTCGTTTAATCAGTCTGCTACTGGCAGAGGAAAGAGGGAATCGGAGGGAGGAACAGGGGAAATTTGAGTGTTAGGTGGCTTTAGTTAGTTTTAAGGAAACTAAAATACATTTATAAAAAATGTATCTTTTCTCCATTCTACTTGTTCACACTTTCCTTTATTTTTGCTCCTTCCTTTATTGTTGGTCTCCCTACTTTTCTTATTTTTCAAATCCTGTTGCTGTATTATTTTCTTTTATTTCCTGCTCATGAACTGAATCAAACTAGATAAAAGATGGCAAAAGTCTTAAATAATATAAAGATGCTGTGCAGAGATTGCACCCAACTGAGTAACAAGAAACATTTGTGGGGGCAGTGCCACAAATAAAAGGGCATGTAACCATTTCATTAAGCTTTTCATATCGTGGCCCAAGTGCATTTTTATTAAATTAAATAACTATTTTTTTATTATTATTACAAAAATAAGGGGACTCTATTGTAGGCCAATGCAGATTATTAACTGTTTGACATGTGACAAACAATTATTTTGTTTTTTTAAATTCCATATATTCGTAAAATGGTCTGTTTAGCTACACACCAAAGAACAAAGCTGATGTCAGTGTGAGCGAGATATTGTTAGTATAGGCTGGAATCTTTTTACACTAATTGCTGTTAGTTTTTCTTCACCATTGTAAATATACCCACATCATGGTGGTAGTTTGTTGTGGCTTCACAGGATTTGTTTAGTAATACTGAACCAAGAACACCCACCCTAACCAATTAGTAACCAACCGTTCTGCAATCTGAGCTGCAGCCATTTAGAAAATACAAATTTATTGCTGGCGAAGCACCTCCAGTGGTTTGAGTTTTTATCATCTTAAGTATACACAAGTGAAGAATAACAGTTTCAGATCTGTTTATGCAGTAAATTTTGCTCCAAAATGTTTCCTCTCATTGGAATAAAATAAACTGTACAGCTATGGTTATAAATTTGACTTAATATATGCAATAGACAGCTGTGATGTCTTTTTGCCAGGATGCATAAGGATGCCAAGATGCATAGCCTGTACAGTGACTATGGATGTGATACATGATGTGTCCAGCATGTCCAAATTAACACTGTCAGATTTGATTTCAACACTATTAAAGTGTCTATATGGGTCCACACCAGAGAGT
>NW_005187588.1:234956-236535 GCF_000239375.1 Pundamilia nyererei
CCTTTCACACAGCTTTGTCTCAACTCCAAAAAGCCACAGAAGTAAAAGCTAATAATAATAATTGAAACAATCTTTGAAAAAATGACTTACCAAGCATGCCAAACAACTCAAATATGTAGAGCAAAATGTTCTGAAACGGCTTCACTTCAGCTTCGACTGGAGCCTATGGTGCTGGGGGCGGAGTCTGTGAATTTACTCTATTGGTGTCATAGCCCCTCTAGGAGTTCAGAGTTAAGAGGTCAAGAGTTAATGTTTCCATTGTAACACCTCCAGATTTGACATAGAAACACTCATTTTTAACACTTGATTTTAACTACTATCATTTTACACCTCAGAGTTACATTAAAAGAATGTGACTCTACTTAGAGTAAAATTAACTCTACTTTTGCAAGAAGACTACTAACTAGGGCTGCTCAATTAATCAAATTTTAATCACGATTACGATCTGGGCTTTCAACGATCATTAAAAATGACTGAGCCGATTATTAGCCCCTCCCTCGTGCTTTACTCTCGCGCTGCTCCGTGTGGCAAATCCAGCGCACCTCTCTGCATTTCGAACACGTGTCACAACAATTAAGAGCAGCCAGTGTTGCCAACTTAGCGACTTTGTCGCTATATTTAGGGAGTTTTCAGACCCCCTTAGTGACTTTTTTTTCTAAAAAGCGACTAGCGACAAATCTGGCGACTTTTTCTGGTATTATTGGAGACTTATTTATGACGACTTTTTGACGTGAAAACGCGTATCGCTCTTACTCTCAACAAGCAGCGGGTGCTGCCGTGGGCACCTCACTCGTGCCAAAGCTCTCCCAGGCGGAGGATAGTCCTCCCCCGCTGTTATCAGGGCAGGAGATGTTCACACCCATGCGTCAAAAGGGCAAATGAATCGCGCATGAGTGAAGCCGCTGCTCCCGCACTGACTGTAACACAGTCAATTCTTCTTCTACTGTTATGCTGTTTTGTGGATCACAAGGTTTAAAAGTACTTATAAACAAACACTCTCGCACACAAAGTAACTCCACCAGAGTGCCAATTTCGGGTCACTTTTGCCAGTCCAGGCCCGGATAAAGGAGCAGGGTTGGAACTGTGACATTAAAAAACAATAATTGCTAAAAGAAATTTAATTTGTAGTTCTAAATAAATTCTAACTGCATTTAGGACGTTTTTTACTCACTTTATGTCTCTTCCACGATGTTATTTCTCTCTCCAACAACGTAGGTTACAATTACATTAGCATGACCAATTATACAAATTAGGCGATGACGTCATTTGGCGACTGCTAGCGACTTTTAGGACAACCAATAGCGATTTTCCTTACTGAGGAGTTGGCAACACTGAGAGCAGCGGTCCCCAACCTTTTTTGCGCCACGGACCGGTTTATGCCCGACAATATTTTCATGGACCGACCTTTAAGGTGTCGCGGATAAATAAGACAAAATAAAACTAGTACCAGTACCGAAAAAAAGAAAATTTATTCATAACACACGTGAAAAGACCAAGGAAAACTGAGTAAACGATAAAAACGATAACAAAATAACGCTGAAAACCGATAAAAACCCTGAAAACTATACATTTCACACCT
>NW_005187588.1:236910-248162 GCF_000239375.1 Pundamilia nyererei
ACATTGTTATTGTTAAATAAATATCGTCAAATAATCGAGATCTCAATTTCAGTGAAAATAATCGTGATTATCATTTTTGCCATAATCGAGCAGCCCTACTACTAACACCAAAACATTTAACACTTTTGAATTTGCTGTGTAGGAGACACCATCAGTATGTGTTGCAATAATACGTTACATGATCTGCTGAGTTTGCAAGTTTGATCAGTTACAAAGAAACACATTACATAAAAGTTATAAACTGATTTGCATGTCCTTGAGTGAAAATAGCATTTGATCCACAAGTAAAACATGATGTTTCTTGTCACCAGGTTTGCACACATCTCATCAGGGATTTTGGACCTTTGTCTTTACAGAAACACTCAAAATTATTTAGGTTTCTTGGCTGCTGCTTGGCAGCTCCAATGTTTCCATCTCCGTGCTTGACTGTGGGGATGGTGGTCATTGGGTCAAACTCAGTATTGCGCTTCCTCAAGATATGGCAGGCTGCACGAATGCCAAAGAACTATGCTTTCATCTGATCACAGCAATTTTTGCCATGCCCTCTCTCAATAATTTATATGTTCACTGGCAAACTTTAAATTGGCCTCTGCATGTGGCTTCTTAAGGGGAGGACTTTGCAGATGCTGCAGGATTTCAGTCCGTTACAGTGTAGTGTGTTACCAACTGTGTACTGTGGCTG
Organism: Pundamilia nyererei; assembly: GCF_000239375.1. Lineage (NCBI taxonomy): Eukaryota > Metazoa > Chordata > Actinopteri > Cichliformes > Cichlidae > Pundamilia > Pundamilia nyererei. The sequence continues at coordinate 237,593 of NW_005187588.1, forward strand.
GTTTTCCAACTGCCTTCCGATAACAAACAAGCTCTTCCCATGTATGTATGGGTTAATTTAACACCTTTCCCATAATCATCTTCACTCCATGAAGCAAGAACCTGCATTGAGCTCCAGACTGAAGGTGATTGATCGTCATTTAATATTTCTTCCACTTCTAAATAATCACACTGATAGTTGTCACCTTCTCGTCAAACTTCTTGCTAACACCCTTGTATCCCATTCAAGCAGATCTACCATGTTTTCCTTGATGTCCTTTGACAGCTCTTTGGTCTTGCTTATGGTGGTGGAGAGTTTGGAATAAAAGAAATTGATTCTGTGGACAGGTATGCTTTATACACATAATAAAGTTGATTGATTGATACATTTTTAATTCTGAGAGCCAGAATTCTAAGAGATCAAATACTTATATCACTCAATACAAATCAGTTTCTAACTTGTGTGTAAAAAAAAAAAAAAGTAAGGAGAGAAACAATCAAAAGGACTGTAAGTGTGTGTGTGTGTGTGTGTTTGTGTGTGTGTGTGTGTGTGTGTGTGTGGAACAGCAGAACATAGCCAACAGGTTGTTTACAAATTAACTTCATACACACTCTTAGGCCTGTTGCCAAATTAGAGGATGTTGAAGCTTCTCACTCCTGCCCTCTAGAGACTACACTAGCTGGAGAAGGTAACTAGCCATTCCTCAGTGGGGTTTACCAAAGTCCACCCAGGGAATCATTAAGAATTTCTATTGCTGGGCAACACTAAGCACATGGGCCCTAAGGACAAGTTAGCAACTTCACCACATTAAGTGGGTGGAACTGTGTAAATGTAGAGGGAACAGACTACATGGAAAAAACTACATATACAAGTAGACCAACACAATTCTGGCTATGATGCAGCTACTGGGAAGGACCTTGACAATTGAGCAAAATCCAAAATGTAATGTGAAGACCTGAACTTTTACAAAGACAGGACTACGAACTTTAGTTTGCAAAAGACAAACAAGTAGTCTGTTTTTTTTTAATGGGAATCTTTGAATCCAGTGCCATTGCCACAGGCTTATAAAATTGAGCACTTAGCCATGCAGCCTACCTTTAAAAACATTTGTCTAGGAATAGATTGATCTAAGAGCACAATGAATTTGAGCGTGATATAATAAAAGGATGTCAGCAACTCAATAAGGGAAATTTTCCTTAAATATTAGATTTATTATTTTTTATATTAGATATTTTTCTAGATATTCTAAGATCAACTTTACTGGTATTTATACAAAGTGAAAGCTTTCAGAAACCATAGTTATTCAAACCCAAACTGGGTTTACTGAACAAATTAGGTTTTTTAGGTTTACTTGAGTCATTTGTGCTATTTTAAGAAAACATAAAAATTAGATTTACTTTAAAAAGTTGTTGCACTCAAGTGTGTAAAGTAACTCTGAAGAAATTGGCTGTTTTGTACTCTAAAATGTTTGATTCAATGACAAGCCACTGAATTAACCTGAAAGAATAGAGAATTTTACTGAAATAACATCAAAGAAACTACAGAGGACTCTTTAAAACTGACAATGTAGAGAAATATTTTTTATGTGATTTGACAGGCTAATTCAATGACCTTGAGCGACAAAACAAAACAAACCTTTTTTTTCCAAACCTCCTTTGGCATTAACATCAGTACAAAGGCTGTGTGCTGGGAGCTTTGTGGCATCCAAGGCCAGGAAGCAACTGCAAGTGTATTGTGTATGTGATCCAGTACTTTTGTTTATATTGTGTATGGACTAGAGATGGCACGATACCACTTTTTTATGTCCGATACCGATATCATAAATTTGGATATCTGCCGATACCGATATGAATCCGATATAGTGTTTTTTAATCAACAAAACTGTTTTTTTAAATATCTTGCTGCATTTTGTATAAGTTCACACTCAAGTTTAAAACAACAACTACACTAAAGCTATTCTGTTATACCTGTATGCAAAAAAAAAAATTTCATAGTTCAGCAATACTGATCAATCTAATAAACTTAAACCTACACCATCCTCCCTATTCTGGTATTTTAAAGAGTACTTAGCGTAAATATTAAGCAACCTAACTAATAGGGTTCCAACTCCCAGCAACAACAAAAATAAATAAATAAAAAATAGGGAACCACCCCTCACGCTCCACCTCATGATGCTTAATCGACGTAATCAACCTTGATTTGATGCAGTGTGAAAAAAAATGCACAGAAATCAATTATTTTTCAAGAAATATTTAATAGATTCAACATCTTTCTTCAACAAAATTGCAGACTACACAGATGGTACCTTCCCAAAGGAAAAAGTACTATAGCTTACTAGGGTATATATATATTAGACTTAATAGTCACTATATACAGTAATTGACTTCTATTCCTTTTACATCAAATTAAAACTTTGGGTGTCAGATAATTATTTATTAAAAGCTAGACATTTTAAATGAGAATAAGAAAGAAAAGTATGTCTTTGTGCCCCCTTTTCCCTGTTAATGCCCTATCAGCCCCCCTGGCTAAACTTTGCTAGATCCGCCCCTGCACAGTTACCAGCGTCAGCTACGTAGAAAAAGATCCTGGTGTAGAAAGTAATATTAAATAAATTCTAACAACAGCTGATCAAACTTAAACGTGCTGCTGTTGTTCAGCCGCTGGTTTCCTCTTTCTGGTGCAAAGTGGGCCAAAAACAAAGAAGCCGATCAGCTGATCATTAAGCAGTTTCATGATTGAAGTAGCAGCAAGAAGAAACAGTCGCTTGTTAAGCTTAACGCAGGAATGCTTTACAAACATTCAGAGATGGACTTACACACTTGCTTTACTTCTCTCGGGGATAACTTTGTCGGAGATGAAATGCCAGGTTGCTAGCGAAGCTCCACATGCTATCCAGACCACCGACAGGTCCCGCATGCCACAGCCGCTCTATCACGTGATGCATACTGCTCCGACGTGCTAACGTTCTGAGGTGAGTTACGGCGTGTTGCAAGTTTTGTGAGGTGCTTTCGTGATATTTAATGGATCGGATTACATTTTTTATTTTTCTCCGATATCCGATCCAGTAATTTAGGTCAGTATCGGACCGATACGTAATATCGGATCGGTCCATCTCTAGTATGGACCGAATAAACTTGGAAGAAAGCCGGACCAATTTAAAATATTAACTGATTTCCACTTTGATAGACAGGGAGAGAAAATGTGCAGCAGTGAGTTTCTGCTGGTAGCGTGATCACCATGGGTTACTTGCAGAGGTTCATATCACACTTAGTTTTTGTGAAAGTAATTATTCATCAATCACATTACCCTTGAGGTTCAGTCCTTTATATGTATAGAATATGTAAATATATGTTAATCTCCAAACAATGGAGAACTAATGTATTCACTGACAGAAAGAAGTCTTCAAAAATAAATTGCCTAATATGATTCTGTAAACTTCCCACACACTCAGCTATGGCACGCAAAAGCTTTAACTGGCAGAAGCTGTTCTGACAGATCGAAAAAGCAGAATTTCACCTGAGAACCAGATCCAAATGCATGCAGCGAGATGTTTGCATACTCAGTCTCACCAAATGGTCAGAAACACACATCTGAAGTGAAAACAGTGATGGGTTTAACTCTGTGTTTGTGTTTAATTTCAGCATAATCACTGAAAACACTCAAGAGGCAGAAACCCGCAAAGCTATGTCAGTAATTTATTTGTTGGCAAACAACTTTCACTGTTACAACAAATATTAGTTATGAGATCATTCAACGTGGAACCCATACAAAAAGAATAAATAATTAGCAGTAATATTGTAATAATAATCAAGATCATAATAATTTAAAAAAAGAAATGAAAAACCCCAAAAATTAAAAAAATAAAAAAACAAACAAACCCAGTGCCACTTTATTTACTCCTGCCAGCTTTCTTTCCTCTGAGCTTGTTTTGCTGTATTTAAACCAATAAACTGATAAATAAATAATTTCTCTCTTGGGGACATGGCGGGGTTTGTGGAATACATGTGCAAGCTACACTTCATACACTTATTCATTGTCCTGCTAAATAAGTAAACATTGGCTTCCCACATTGGACAGTGCTCTTGTGTGCAGATTTTTCACATTTTCAGTACACAAATATGGTGTAGCCATGATATTTCATTGGTAAGACTGACCCCTTTGTAAAATAGTAGATTCTCTGAGCATTTTTCTGTACAATAAGATCTCAAACAGCACTGTAAGGTATTATCAGTTGCTAGAATATTTGGCAGAGGATATGTTTTTAAAAACTATTTTTGTGCTACGTCTTAAATCTGGCGTCTTTGTAATTTTTCACACCGAGGCCCCTCGCGCAGGGTCAAAATGAGATGAGATCCTCTTCCATCAAAAGTCTAAAATGTAGCATTTCCATAGTAATCGCTTCCTTCGTCTCTTAACTACTTCAGTTTCCTGCTTGGTTTAAATCTACACAAGTGGCAAAGTATATAGTAACAACTAATTTGCAAAATGTACGTGACAGTGGTGTTGCTATAAAAAGGACCAGGATGAAGTGTGCGTAGGGTATATGCGTATTAATTAAGGAGTGCTTGACCGCCTCTGCATTACGAGAGAGTGACATGAAAGATTGTTTCTTGCTCGTTCTGCAGTCCTCTCGTGAACAGAACATATCATTGCATTTCAGAACGTTTTCACACACAAAAGGTTTGCAACTTAGGATTATAAAATAAAAGACTTGGTCATATGCAACATTTGTATCTGTATCTGGATTCTGTACAATACATAGAAACAGTTTGTGATTTCTTCATAATCCTTTGATAACGGAAAACTTTTACAGAAGAAAGGAGAAGAAACAGAACTTTTTTTTTCACTTCAGTCTGTTGTAATATGATCTTCCTTCTTTGTTTTCAGTGAAATACACAGTAGCCGCTGTCACTACGACTTGCAGGAATGTTACACCAGCCCAGACACAACTCCAGTTTAGCAGATACGAACAGGAAGAGAACTTCGAACATCAGTTTGATATGGTTACAGTTCAGCCGCCCAAATAATATCAGTGGTTCTTTTTCTTTTCTTTTCTTTTCTTTTTTTTTTTTTACTTTTTTTTGGGTGATTGTTAGTGAGGGCATATATCATACATCCTTCACTTGATTGGCAGGTAGCGGTGCTTCTTTGGGGCCAGTTTATGCTGTGAACACCAGAGTCTGACGTCCTGCTCTACCCTTTATTGTCGTGGAAACGTCATCCAACGTATGCGTCTTTAAGAGTTAGACAGACAGACAGACATACAGACAAACAGACAGGCAGCTCTTTTCACCCAGGGCTGGGGGCCTGGGCCCTGTTGTGGTGGTAGTGGAGACTATATGCTATAATCTGCTAGAGGTCCATATTGGTAAACTTGTAGGGCTACGGTCAATCCGAAGATTCCAAATAAAAGTAACAGGTACGGTAAAATTACAGAATCCCTCCCCGTTCCTTTTCTGTTCTGAGTTCAAACATTCCATTCTGGCTTGATGTTCACAAAAAGTCTTTTAGAGCTGCCCTCTCAGTCTGCACCTTTTATGACAGTACATTCAATCCCTGCTTTTAACTGGCCAGTGATGTCTCAATCATATTGTCATGGGCCGCCGTTAATGTTACACACAGTACCTCAATCCAGGGTCGGGCCAGCTCAGTCTGTCAGTCAACAACACAGAATGTTTTCACTGAAAGGTTGAAAGTGTAAAGGTGGGCTGGGGAGGGACAGAAGTCTCGACTGCCTCTATAGACTGGTAACCAGGTGAGAAGGGTCTACAGGCGGCTCCTCGGGTGATGAATCGGACTCATCCTTGCTCCCAGAGACCATATATCCATCACTGCCACCACGGCCCATGTGGTAGTAGCTCTGCAGCTCGTGAAGGTGATTCCTGGAGCCCAAGTTTGGCATGCTCTTATAATAGACATCATCCAGTTCAGGAGCAGTAGCACTCTTACAGGGCTGTAGCTCCCCGGAGCTGTCTTCCTCTCCGTCTGTTAAACCATTCATCTGCCCATCTGGGAGGTCCGTCAGCACTGGCATGCTGGTGTAGAGTGAGTCTCTGTGGTTTGGTGAGTGCGTGTGCTCATCAGTGTGCTCGTTTGTCAGCAGGGGAAAAAAGCTCTCGCTGGTCTCTTGAGGAATGCGCCGTGGCCGGGAGAAACTGTGAGGAGGCGGCGGCGGCGGGGGGTGGCTGTCTGGCGGAGGAGGCCGTGGCGGCAGGAGAGGTGCATTGGACTCCTCTCTGATAATCTCCAAACCCAGGTTCTCCTCATGGGGGAAGGCTACAGAGTTGTCTAGTACCATGGGGCCATTGTCCTCTTTACTGCCTCCCACACATCCACCAACTCCACTGCTGCTGCTGCTGCTGCTGCCCCCTGCCAGGCTCCCTGGAAGAACCAGGCAAGAATCATATTACACCACACATCTCAACATGTTAGCCCACTGACGTTAAATCATTTTGAACAAAAAGCACTGCCACTGCTACCCAAGGCAGAAACTTTAGCATTACTAGTAAAACAAGTATTAAATTTTTTAAATTGTATACTTTATTGACCCCCGTGGGGAAATTCCTCTCTGCATTTAACCCATTCACTCTGTGAAGTTTAAAGTCCCCACTCTAATTTTCAGAAATTAACAACAGATTAAATTAGTCCTGCTATGTGACACCGGACCCAAAGAGAGCGATTTAAAGGATGTCAGCTCATTTGATGTCATTGTCCAGGTTGTCTTGCTTTCGAAATTACAGTTTTACTTGAGCTCACCACTTTCAACAGTGCAATTTTCGCCAGCATCATATGTCTGTTATCCAGTAAAAAAAACAACCCCCCCCCCAAAAAAAAACTACTGTCTGCTAGATCTGCCCACTACCAAATGTCAGACAGGCAAAGCAAAAGGAAAAAGGATCAACTTCAGGTAAATCTACGCTTCACAATAGCTGCCAAAAGTGTAAAAGTTTGGTATTGACATATCAGCTGTGATAATATGTCGCAGTTGTTTAAGCTGTCTGCGAACGGTTAGAAATAATAATTATTGTAGATTTTAATATGTTGCTCACCACTTCTATTGTGCTGTTTTGTTGAGTTCACCTGAACCCTCAGAAGGAAGGGATACTGCAAATCATTATAAATGACAGGCTTTTGCTTAATTCAGTTTAATAATCACCTGTCTGCATAAATCATTGTAACCAGATAAAAACCCAGATTCTACTCATTCACCCACAGAAACAAATAAAAAGTGTTTACACGCATTTATAATTACTCTAAGACTATTTTTGTTGTAGTGAGTTAACAAGCAGTGCCACTTAATAAATCGAAATATTTACATCTGTTTATCAAAACCTTCAATTATATAAATGAAACCACATTCACCTCCATTGGCCATGCTGCTGTTCACCAGTTTGTTCATGAGGTTGTGATTGCGCTCCGTGGTTGCTCTCTCATGATTGTTGAGGTAAGATGGGATATAGTTGGATGTCAGCTCCTTGAGGATCTTCTTCTCTAGAGTTGTCTCCTTGTGGTTGCCGTGGGTGCCGTAGCCGGCGCTACGGTCGAGGATCTGGACACAGTCGCTCAAGTACTCACTGCTCGCCATGCTGTAGTTGTTGGCATGGTTACCATTAAGAGGGAGTGTATCCATAACACTGGAGTCTCTTGCGTTGTTCAGGATGCCCTCTGAGAAACAATTTTAAAAAGTGCTAATTATTAAGATGTAAGAAAAAAACAACTCCCAAGTGGTTTTTTTTACAAATGAAAGATTTTAATTATTGTTTCACATCGTAGTGGGTGCTGTGAATTGAGGATTAAAAATTAGCAATGATAAATTTCTTGGAAAGAAAAATGCTTCAAGCGTCCATAATTCATTAAGGAGAATCTTCATAAGTACTCTTCTTTTTCAATTGCTGCTAGCGCTACAACAATACAAAAAGAAAAGTTAAAATTTCACTGAAAAATGTTTTTAAGTAGAACTTCTAGTAATTATACAGGAGTTATTATCACATCTCATCTCCCTGCTGGTCGACTAATACTATAGATACTGTATATCGACTGGAAAACTTTTTGGGGGAAAAAGGTTTTGCATAGGTTGGATTTAAAACATTAAATTGCTTTAAATTCAAGAAAATAATTATGTAGCTGAAGTAGTTTGAGTAATAATGTAGTCCATACTTGTGTCTCGGTATGGTGCTAATGGACAGCATGAGGGAGAGAGAGAGAGAAGAGAAACACAGATGTGAATTTAGACATTGACAGAAACACATTTCAGCCACCGTTACATCAACAATTGCTCAACAACTAAAGGCAAGTTGACAAATTTTAAACACAAAAATCTTACATAATGATTACAGAACAAAATATCTGTGCTTTGTTATAAAGACAGAGAAAGAAACAGCATAAGAATCATATTTAAAATGCTATAAATGTAGATATTAAGCATATGCAGACACATGCTGTTGCACAAGCAACACAAGGCCAAAATGACACATGCATGTAAAAATAAAAATAAAAGTAAATCTAACATTCTTATAAAATGTAATATATAAGAAATATTTCATGCTTCCCAAGTAGCTTTTTTAAGATATAGCAAATCTGCAAACAGTAATTTAGATAGAGTTGTATGCATATATGTACATTTCAGTGTCATTGATCATCTCACTTGGGAACCATAACATGCATGCATCAAAATAGAAAGCACCTTTTAAACTGAAAGAACCATGCAAACTAAATCAATAAATAGATAAAATAAAGCAACTCTATGCTACATTTAAAAATGTTGTTCATAAATGGAACATCAGCCACACCTTGGGTGTTGTACATGCCCACAGCTGGGTTGTTATAGACTGCCGAGTCCCCCAGGAGCGTGTTATAAGGATTGTTAGTACCATGGGGACGAAGGAGAGCATTAGTTATAAGATGATTAGCCATGGCTCCTGGTACAGGCAGATAGAGAAAGAGAGAGGAAAAGCAATAGCCAAGTCGAGAGAGGAGGAGAGAGGAAAAGCAACAGCCAAGTCAAGAGAGAAAAAGAGAGAAGCACTCAGGAGAAAAAAAACCCAGAGTGGAGATAGAGGTTAAAGGAGAGAACATGTAGCCATTGCAGAGTGGAAGTAAGCAAGAAGGAAAAAAAGAAGAAGGGAGAGCGAGATGGAGAGTGAGTGTGTGGAAGAAAGAGGGAGAGAAGAGGACAAGTAAATCAAACAGGCTAACAGTTCAGGGAGAAAGGCAAGAAAAAGCTTGACAAGTCATTCTTGCAGCCATTGCATACAGGCTGAGGGAGGGAAAGGGAGAAGGAGACAGAGAGAGAGAGAGAGAGACAAAGAGAGAGTGCCATAGCTTGGAGCAGACTGTGCTGCAGTTCAATACGCTTGAGCAGAGAAGCATGACTACAGGACAGTTAATGGACAAAGGGGCCACAGAAAGTGTTTTCAGTGCATTTTCTGAGAGACTGCTCATATACACATTAAGACAATGCAAAAAATACAGGCAACAAATGGGCACGACAGCTCTTATGCATTCATCCTCATGATGCTATCGACACTGTATGAAGCAGGCTGTGCTACTGCTGTCTGTGCATGTCATATAGCTTTAAAACAGAGAGGGGAAAAACAGGTTCAAATATCTCTGTGGTTTCAGCATAAACTCAAAGCAAAACATGATAAGAAATAATTATCTTTATCAGTTTTCTTTTCCTTTTAGTACCTTAGCAGCACCACTAATGAGGTGCAGAGATGGTATTATACATGACCAACCACTGTGTATGTGACGACCTAGTGGAGAGTCTGCATCATGCAGTTTTTCTTTTTGCTTTTCTTTTCTGCTCTTTCTAGCGGCTTCAAATGCAATCTTGCTAATATTATACAGTTGTCACTGACTGTGTGGGATCTGAACTTATGGTTATGTAAACTAGCTACATCTACGGATGCATCCCGTACCCAGTAAAATCATGTCTAAAGGCTAGTAAATCTATGAAAAATATAGGGGCACAGCAATTTTTTACTTCCCTAAGGCATTTTTTTCTCATTTCTACACAATGTAAACTATAAACTTATGATTCCTATGCCATTATAACCCAGCATTTAAGAACTACATAAGTCATATATTGTCATAATATTCAAAAAAAGGGGAATATATGCATTCTAGATCCTTTCAAATGTATGACTACACAAATTATTCATCAAAACTACAAATTACGGCAGCATAAGAAATTGTAAGCTCTGACACATCAATCTGCTGCAAAATGGTAAAGGTGGAGGGAAATTTGTCATAGCTGGACACACTGAAATGAAAATCACGTTAAGGATCTGTTATCTTTAATTACTTGAACTGATCCCTCCTTTTCTCGGTGCTGCCAAAAGTCAGCCACCGCTACGTGAATGCATGAGTTATTTACTGGTTGATTATGTGACGTGACGTCATTAGTCTCAAGCTACTGGAACTATTGTTGATCTTAGTTTTGCGGATATATATATATATATATTAGGGGTGCAACGATATTCGTATCGACATTGAACCGTTCGATACAGTGCTTTCGGTTCGGTACGCATATGTATCGAACAATACAATTTAGAAGAAAAAAAAAATTTTAATTTTTTTTTTTTTTTTT
>NW_005187588.1:249956-298435 GCF_000239375.1 Pundamilia nyererei
TATATATATATATATATATGTATGTATACTTTAACCTTCCTAGTTTCTGGCTTACGTAAGGTGTTTAGTTGGCCATGACAAAAAATTTAGGTTGCTTGAAAATGTGTGTATAGCATCTCCTAATGTTGTTACTGCACAAATGAACCAAAGAGAAAATGATTCCCTTTTTTTTTCTCCTTCTGGTCAAGCCTCCAAACAATCAATGTGGCATGTAGCTCAGTGATGTGCCTGTTTTACAACAGACTCTGTGAAAGTGTTGCCACATACACTAAGTAATATAACTACACTGAAAAAAGGCCTTGTTGGATTTACTTAATTCAATAGTGGACACTGGTTGCACACAAATGTTTTGCTTTGGCAGAAACTTAAACAACTGAGTTAAATCAACACAACTTATTCATATTCAATAACCCTGTGCATTTTGTGTTGATACAACGCGATTGAAACATGTTTAGATGAAGTAAGTTAAAGCTCTTGGAATATTTTAATCCTTCACAATTTTGTCATTTTATTTTAACACTATTCAATAACTTTTACCCCAGTACTACTCGGTCACTTAAATACTACATGTTGTCTTCATATTACATAATGTTCAACAAAGTCTAGAGTCTGGTTACCATAAAAATTGAATGGATCTACAACAACTACCATCCTCCTATCTTTATCCTGGTTGCAGGGGGGCTGGGGCATGAAATCCTGTGCAGTGTCGCAAGATTTAACATTGCTATATTATTGACTTACTTCACTCGAACATGATATGAAGAATTTAATCTAGCCTCTCTGCATATAATGTAGTTTCTACACTATATAGTTACACTTAACTTTAAAGCATGAGGCAATTGTGTTAAATACACACAAGATGCTTACATAAATCCAAGAGATGGCCAATCAATTTTTTTCAGTGTACAGCTTCTTTAGTCTGACTCTGTTATTGTAAGCTGGTACTGTCAGAGTTTATTAAATACACATGTGAAAACAGTATTAGCTGATAGACAATTATCTTTTACTGCTAGGGTTCCAGATGAAGTGCATACCTTTGATTTGCAACCCACACCCCCCTTTTTTTAATCTTTTTTTACATTAAGTAACAGCTACATTTTGAATTAATTGAGAATATCATAGAGTGTTTGAGTTTCACTAAAATGAAAAACAGCCACACACTAACAACTGACTCCTATGTTCCTGAGCATACCACAGAACCTTTTTTTTTTGGTCATTGCTGTGTAGGTCTCTCTTCTTCATTATAACTTAAATGACCTGGGCATAACAAGAAGTCGGTCTCTTATCTGGCAATCCAATTTATTCCATTCCACCGTTATCCAATAAGTCAAAGTATGTAGTTATTTCAACATCTACTGGCTAAGTAGCTCCGTGTGGCATTCTTTAAAGTGTGAGGGAAGGAGGAGGTGCGGGAGTCTTAAGCCCTGCCTCACTAAGTGTGTGATAATTCAAGCGCTGACACGCACCATGTCTGCTTTAGTATCAATCTGTCATGCTAACAGCTTATTAGTGGCCTGAAGAAAGTGAGGGCCACACCTCAGCTTAGAGTCTAACAAATGGCAGCATGTGGTGTGTGTGTGTGTGTGTGTGTGTGTGTGTGTGTGTGTGTGTGTGTGTGTGTGTGCACGTATTTCAAACTGTGTGGCCATTTGGGTATCTATGCCCTCATTACCCTAGCCCTCGGATAGCCATACCCATTGAGTTCATTCCTACAGTCCATTACACTGTCCTACTCTGAAGGGACTGCAATACACAGCTCTAAATAAAGTAGGGATACACTGAACTGGGCTTATTCATTTAAAAGGTTTGAGACTACAATAGCATACAAATTCTCAGGTGCAAAGTTTCGCTCTACTTAAAATGAAACGGGATGCTATGTGATGAGTAATGCTGTGAATTCATCTAAAAATATAACATTAATTTGCATAGCACACTGTATTATAACAAAGGTGTTATGGTGTTTAGTTTAAGTCCTTAACACATACTAACTTACAGGATTCAAACCTACAGCAGTTAAAGAAACATCTGTCCTTGCAAAAAGAAGATTGGTGCTACAGCACAGTTAGCGCTTCACTCTGTAGATTTAATATTGTGACAATAAAGTAGTTTCAGTTTTGACGGGAGCCTGCCCAGACCTCTCCTTCCTGCGAAAAAGCAGCTTTTGAAGCAGCAAAAATAAGTAAGCGATATTTACACTATCCTGCTAATCTTCCGATCTTCAAGAACAAAATACCATTATCGGTAGTCTGGACCGCAGCTACTTTGCTAAATGACAGCGTATGCTGCCTGTGCCTCCCGCTATTAATAAAGCAGATAGGGTGACAGTGATGAGGATGCAAATTGTAGGTATCCCGTGGTTACCTCTGTTGAGCGTAGCAGAGCTGTTGATGTCTCCAGTGATGAAGGAGGACTCCTGTTTCCTCACAGTGTCATTCCACATCCGCCTGATACGACTCTATACGCATGAGAAAAGAAGCGAGAAAGAAAGAAAAGGGTAGAGACGGTATGGGCAAATTTGTAGAGGGGAAACAATAAAATGCAAGGGAAAAGAAATCAAAGGAAGAGCCAGCAACAGATCAAGGGAGAAAGGACACGACAACAAAGAAGGGAGAGAAATATAGTGAGAAAGTATAATATATGGGAGGCGATTGGCAAAAAAAAAAAAAGGATCAAATTAGTGCAGGAGAGGCAGTAAATGGGGAAAAAAACCCAAAGCAACATCCGACAAAAGAAACAGGCAGGGAAAAATAATCATACATCAGTGTCTTTTGTACTCAATATACATTTTTTAAGCAACATTGTCTGTCAGTCAGGGTTTTGGATCTCACACTTTCAACAAAACATCCATATTTTAAGTAGAGATGCACTGAATGTAATTTTACTGGACTATTGCATTTTTCTTTACTATGCTATGTTTTCTAACCTTTCTTTCGTGGAGAATTTCCATTTTTGCTCATAATAAAACATAGAAAAGTTTTTGAAACAGTCAATGTTTTCCAGTACGACATCAGGTTACTGAACCTACTATCACTCCCACTCCAACAAACCCATAATCGAGTGCTCCAGGTTACTGGACACAATATTGAGCTTCTTCATTTACTGGCAAACAGTGCCAACAACAGTATATGATGCCAACTGAGCTGGGCAGATCGTGTCAGAGTTGGAGCTAATAAATGCTAAACAAAAGTTACTCTGACTTTGCTCTTATTGCAGAAAAGAGAGTTCTGAAATTACTAATGGATTGGCAGAACTATGAAAAAGAGTACATGGCAGATGGCTACACTGGTAGATTACTGGCAACTGAGTTAGCAGTATGAGGAAGCCAGATACATTTACAGCTTATAAGATATTACATTTTGCTTCACAGAAGTAATATATCTGCACAGCAATTACAGTTGTTTTTGTTGTCTAAGGTGCACTATCGGCTGTGGTGGATGGCAGCAAAATCGGTTATACCCTTGATCGGATATACTAGCCGACTGATCGGTGCAGCTCTAATTTAAAGCCCCAAAATAAACCGAATGGCATTCCAACTTAAAGTCGCATTTAATGTGTTTGCCTAAAATATGAGACGAGTTGAAAGTGAACAGCGATGATCCAAAACCCTCATGGCGTTATCTGGCCTCACCTGAGAATCTGCTGTGCTGTAGCGTCCAGGTGTGCAGGCAGGTAAGCTCACCTGTGAGCCTGTGGAGTAGCGGCCCGGGGTCCGCGAGGTGGTGGTTTTACTGGAGGAGGATATAGAAGTCTCCACGCTCTTGCCGCTGCAGCAGTGGGTGCGCAGACATTTGCCGTACTCTTTACGCACCTGGGCCCCAGATGGTGGGAGGAGGAAAAAAGCGTCAGAAACTGTAAATGCACTCTCAGCCAGCGCGTACAAAAGAGGGGGAATTGATTGATGTTTTTGCTTTGACGTTGCACATAATGATGCATATTTTCAAGATGACAGGCCGAGAAAGAAAAGACAAACTCTTCTTCTACTCAACTTCCTTGTGCAAACACTAAACCCATAAATTTAGACATTAGAAGATTAGCTCCATAAACTTTCCCCCATCAACATCCTCCCCAAGCTGCCACATATTCATCTAAAATGGACATATTCCTTAGGGGGAGATGTGATGCACTTGTACACACAGAACATCTGCATTTAGATCCCAATCAAGTTAGAACAAATACGACTGTAATTGCTTTTTAACAAGCTCGTCGGACTGGCAGGCATATATTGCCACATGCTCTGTTTGAACAGCTGTGTGGTGAGTTGCTCCATGCATCTTGGGAGAAACCAAGTTGGGTCGCAGCCAAAGAAAACCTCATCATTGTTCTGAGGACATCTCTCTGGATACCTGATCCCGTGACCTAGCACATACCTAAGTATACTGTGCACACACACCACACTTGTTTACTGGTCATGCACTTGAAACTAAAAATTGTCTGTGGGATGGCAGCCAGATGAGAGTATTAAGCATTTGATGAATCTTCTTTCCATATCCTACTCCTCTTCTGGAGTCCCAGGCACTGACAGTGTGTGGGAGACTGTAAAAGTATCCCGGTGTGTGTAGGCTCTTCCTGGAAGCCACACATAACTCAAGTATAAAAAAAGTACACACATGTGCTCACAAATGCCAGTAATCCTTTAGGCCAAGGAAACCCAAAAAATATACTGAAGAGTTTGTTTTGGGGTTTTTTTTAAATTATAGAGGACTTGAAAGGCGAACCGTGTGTTAATGTGAGTCATAAAATCATAAAACTCACTTGAGGAAATTACTTCAAGTTTCAGCCAATTAGACTTCAAAACACTCATGCATGTCCTCTTCCTGGGTCCAATATTTAAAACAATTAGAGCTGAATATTATCAAAGTGTATAACATGCTATCTCAGGTGCGATGACCCTGCCTGATGATGGAAAACTTTCTTTGCTGCTGCTAGAAGAAGTAAGACAAGCAACTCAGTTTGTTACCTGCTGCCTCAAGGCAAGACAGACAGTGACAGTGAAAGAGAGTGTTAGGTAGCAAGAATGAAAAGGTGAGAGAATTGAGCAGTAGGGATACTGAATGACCAATCAAACCTCTGTGACAGCTCTGCAGATATTTTTGGTGTCCCTGTTGATCGTTTCTGGCTCGCATGTGTGCCTCTGTGTGTGTTTGTATGTGTCTGTCACACTGGCAGCTTCTGTCTAGCTTTGTGCCTCACCTTTTTCTGCAGTATGCAGTGGAAGATGAAGATAAACATGCCCTGCAGAGAGTTGAAGATGGTGAAAAGGTAGGCCATGATCACGGTGCTCTCGTTGATGTACATTAGCCCGAACGCCCAGGTCAGACCGAGCAGACACAGCAGAGCTATGGCCCCGATCACCCAGGACCTACAGGAGAAGACAAACAGTGAAAAATGAGAGATGCTCGTCCTGTTACTGTGTGTCATTATCAAATGAAATTCAAACATGAGAAGTTTGTCTTTTCCCCCCGTGGTGAAAAAACTAATCAGTCAAGGCTGACGCATGAGGGACCATGAGACGGTAGAGGGGTTAGAAAGGGTTCATTAAGAGCCCCAACACTGTAGGAGTAGACTGGAGGAAACAGCGGGAGTTTTGCTTAAAAGAATTAAAGCCTTATAAAAGGGTTTAGAGGAGGCAGTGCGAGTGGATCTTTTCATTTAGATCCAATCTCTAGAGAGCGAGGAGAGGTTATAAGCGAGCTGACGTCAGCCACGGGTATCACGAAGAAAAGCATTCTTCACCGAGCACACTTTTCCCAAGCTGCAGCCAAACTTTCTCAGTCAAAGTATATGACAGGAGGTAAAAAATCATTTTCAGGCAGAAGTAGGTCCTGAAGTCTGTTAGCGCACTTGTGACTATAACAGTTTAATGGGAGTAGATTTGATAAAAGTTTTTAAGGCTGCAAACCTTCATTTCAAATAAAGGCTATGAAGAAGTGAGTCATAAAGGCCAAATGTCAGAGAAACTTGGTCATGTGGAGGCATGTGTATGCATCGTAAGTCCTTGTCTGAGAATGTGTGTGTGCGTGCGTGCGTGTGTGTGTGTGTGTGTGCGCGCGTGTCCACGTGAGTGTCTTCATCGGGCAGTAAGCAGAGGGACATTACGGCCATTATAAATGACATTTCCCACTAAAGGTCATAGATTTGTGTCTGCCAGATCCGAGATGATAGCTGTTAATTTGATTGGCTGACTGGGCAGTGATCACCTCTAACACAAGTGATAGAGACAAAGAAAACCGGCAAGGAAAGAAAGAGCAGGAATGGAGATAGAGAGAGTGAAAAAACGCAGCGGGAGAGATATTAGGAGAGTCATGAGGAAGGAAGACAGACAGAGGAGGAGAGTAAGTGAGTGAGACTAAGGTGATTGATTCGATGTTTCCCTCTGTGGCACCATTCAGGCGAGACAGAACCTCCAATAAAGCTCGTCTGACGACCCTCTTCAATAAAGGGTATGCTCATCTCTCTTTTCCATCCCACCATTTCACCTCTTCCTCCAGCGTTCCCTTGAGTCATGGTTTCTCTCTCAGCTCTGTTTCCATGAATTCACATCTCACCTTTATAATATTTCAATAGCACATTAGGTCTATAGGTCACAGGACCTCACAAATCACACACGAACAAGAAATCCATTTTACAAGACAGGTTCACGGTTAATTTAGGTGTGTGCATAGACTACAGGAAGACTCCACAGACACATGAATAACAAGCAAACCAAACAAAATGTCTCTAGGAAGACAACACTGATTGGAGAGTGGCCTTACCAGAGCCAATCCACAACAAAGATAACTTATGATGGCTTGGAGTTAGAGAGACAAAGAAAACAAAAGGAAGAAAAAAATAAGACAAAAAGAGCATGATGGTGATTAACGAATAAATGAACCACAATAAGACATGACTAATGAAGTGAAATAGATTAAAATCTAGACAGCCTTCAGTGTTCTCAGAAAGACTAAGGAAAGTCATTAAGAAGAGGGGGGAAAGATCCAAAGCATCGTGTTTTAAACGATTCTTTGATTTCCATCTTTCATCAGATTTTTTCTTATTAGAGTACTTTTTCCTGAACTGCACTAAAGCAAAGATCAGCTGGCTTCGCCTTTGCTTCTGAAACACTTCCTGCTTGAAGTCCTACTTAAAAACTGCCTCCATTGGCAGTAATATTTAAATCATATGAGAACCGAGTCATTTTTGGGATTTACATTATAAATTCTGAGCTCGGATACGCGTTGAACTCTGAGCCAAGGCATATTGTTTGAATTAGACTGAGCCTTTTTTGTCTTGAGCTGGACTCGAACAAGAAATGACACAATCCCGATTAGTTAGCTTGGTAGAAAGAGTTTCAGTATTTAATGGAAGTGAAGTCATATTTCAGTGGCACCCTCTAAGGGTCTCTTGAATAATAGGGACATGCCTGAGAAAAATGATTTGAAGAATTTAGAGGGTAGCATCTCAAAATTATGTAAGATAAAGGTGAAAGGCGCTCCATGCGACAGGGTAGCATAAAAATGTCGAATTAATTGAATAGTTCGACTTTTTGGGAAATGTGCTCACTTTCTTGCAGAGATGAATGTGAAGATTGATGCCACTCTTGTCTTCGTGCAGCCATGATGAAGTCGGAGCCAGCAGCTAATGAGCTTAGTGTAAAAACAATACTCCTGGTTCTGGCCAAAGGTAACATTCTAATGCTCACTAATTAGCATGTTATAGCCTTTCGCTGACTCCATAAACAAAACAAACTGAAACCAACAATGCGATAAATTCAGAGATTGTGTCTCTCTTGCCTGAGAAATAGTATTGTACCTTACCTCCATAATTTGTGTTTATGCTTCCACTTATATATAAATGATACAAACAACAAAACATAAAGGCTTTAACTGAACTAAAGGTATCAACTTGTAGCTTTTGTTACCATTGGGCAGCGCCAGGCTTAGTGTTTCAACCCTATTCGAGTCTTATGTTAAGCTAAGCTAACCATCTGCAGCAAAAGTACTGCGCAAAAATTTAGAGTTATGCCTCATTTCTCTGTATTTTGCTAGGAAATAGGAAGAAGTTTAATAGTTGAAGTGATTTAATGAAACGTGTGCAAACACACATACAGTATAAAAGGCGAAAACGACGTTTGTACAAAGTGAAGTGAATATCCATTACGCCGACCTTTATTCTCTAACATAGCCTGAACTCTCTTATGCAAGTTTTAATTCTTTAATTAGTCTTCAGGAATAGTTCTCCAGACTTCTTGAATGACATTGAAGGCTCTTTGGATTTTGGCTCTTTTCTGTTCTCTGTCAAGATGATCACACACGGCTTCAATAACGTTGAGGTCCGGGCTCTGGGAAGGCCAATCCATCACTGACAGCATTCATTATGTTTTTCTCTATCCAGGTATACTTTTAATGCACTGCCAGTATCTTTGGGATCATTGTCATGGTGTAAACTGAAGCTGTTTCCTAACAGGAGTTTTCCAGATGGTGGATCAAAACCAGGTCATACTGTAGAAACACTGTTGTACTTTTCTGCGAACATCCTCAGAAAATATTGATAAAGATTAGAACAAAAAATGTGTAATTTTGATTCACCACACCTTAAGACCTGTTGCCACTGATTTTCAGGCCAGTTATTGTTTAATGTTTCAAATTTCTGCCTTTTCTCTGTTTCCTTTCCTTATGACTTGCTTCTTGAAAACTATACTTGCACCGAAACCATTTCTGATAAAGCTTTAAATAATAAACGACGGATCAAATGAACAGCCAGGTGTATTTTTGACTTGACTTTACTATTTATTTGCTGTAGATAGTTTTTCTAGGCCTGCTACTTCTTTTGTTCTGCCCTTGTCCAGTTTCCTGTTTCATGACGCACTGCACACCATTGGAAGTCTTTGGGAATCATCTTGAGAATGCCAGTTCATTCCTTGAATTAGTCTGTTTATGCTCAAATGACTCATAAGTCAATGTTAAAAAAAAACTAAACATTTAACTGAAAATGGTCAGGTACAAGGACTGGATTAAAAATGAGTGCAAAAGCATTGGAAGACCTTTGGAAAGCTTGGAGAACTATTGCTCGAGACCCCTTAAAAATGCAGAGAAAGTTTGGATTCTTAAAATATAAAGAAAAAAGGGCAGTTTCACAATACTGTTGTCTTTTTCACAATAATGCTTATAGATTGTACTGTACAGACATCTGTCTTCTATCAGTCCTCCCTTTTGCAAAAAAAAAAAGCACAGTTCCCAAATGTCAAACTATTCCTTCTGCTTTATTCACACAAGCATGCATAATCACAAATCAGATGCACAAGTGTAGTAGCAGGATTGAAGAACTTACTTGATGTTGTCCAGACACCCAGAGTCTGGTTTGAGAATGGCCGTATGATGGAACATCTTATAAAGAGCGATGCCGAGGAAGATTACATTCAGCTGAAACACACAGACATAAAATCACACAAGGTAATTTTCTGCAGCAAGTAGCCTAATTAAAGACACAATGTCACCACAGCACTCACACAAAGAGTGATTCTTTATTTGCCTCTTCAACAGTAATTGGCTTAGGGACACCCTATCAGGCCCTCAATCAACAAGCCTTTATGTTCTCAAAATACAGCAGCTTGAACATCAGGGAAAATTTCAGCAGTTCGGGATCATTGTAACAATGGTAACCCAATTCTCATAGATGTGTTCTGTTCTATTGGAGTACTAATGCATAAAGAGGGTGGTTTAATAATGACTGTCTGAAGCGATACACTGGGTCTCAGAGGCTGTATACATTACCACTAGGTGTGGTGTCATAACAGTGCAGTCCCACCTGAACTGCTCCCCACATGTACATCCTGCAAGATCTGTGATAGCCTGCCTGACATTTCAAAAATGAGTACAGTGGATTGGTTCAAAGGCTACTGGGAATACGTCTCATTGCTTTAAATGTCTTTGTATGTGTGTCTGCTTAATCATCAAACTCTATTCCTGTCGTAGTTTACTTGTTCGAGATAGGATGCCTGTTCCTGCTTCTCTGAACATTTTGATGACTGATGAAACATCAATCATTGGCATTGCTCAAACTTCCCGGGAGACTCTGTTCTCCAGTTTAATGTTCAATTTGGTGGCAAAGCAATAAAACAGCTAGATCAGGAGGAAAAACAGCACACAAATGAGTGCCTAATAGCAACATAACCTTGCTGAGTTTTTATCATAATCTGTGTGACGCACGGCGGCTTGCTCTCCATATCCCCTTCGAAGATTTCCAGGTTGCAGGAGTACGTGCCCGCCTGAGAGTTAATCCATGAATGGGAGTTATTAAGTTGACATATAGAGTTGCTTCCACTTTTACTTGCACTGCTGAGGAGCTCAGGCAAGCCTTGTAGGAGATTAACAAATACCTTAATGTGAGCCATCACTGCTGCACGAACATCTATAGATCTACCTACTCATAGATGAAGTGCTAAGTCAAGGGTGTGTGAGTATCCACATGTGTCCATCTCACCATAATGATGAGTGTAGCAGGGCCTATGAAGCTCCAGATAAAGTAAGTATCCAATCGCAGCCAGCACCTAGAGACAGGGAGAGACGGAGACAGAGAGAGACGTCACGCACGAGGGACGCTGGGAAGAACAAAGGGGTTAAAAAAACATGTTCTTTAGATGGATGTAGGGTAGCAATCAGAGGATAGGACATGCATCACGGTTTCACACATATAATCACTGACAGGACGCAAGCTGGAGAAAAAAAAAGGAGCACATTATGACACGCAGTATATCAAATGCATCACGACAGAGCGAGGACAAAACAGAACTGGGGTGGATGTAAAAAGTGAAAGAGATGAAGAACAGGAAGAAAGGTGTTGCAAGATGGAGGAAAATAGCCTATACACACACCTCGAACATACATCACACACAGAGGGGGGAGACAGCGAGGGATAAGCACCTGTGATAAATAAAGCTTTACTTCTCCCTAAGGGCACAGATATATGACATGGCCACATCCTGCAGTCGCAAAAATATGACATGACTGTGTTCATTTGAATACTGAGTTATGGATGCAGACCTCATACGAGGCTATTTATGGAGTCTGCGGATGGCTGTGTTGAGGTTAAAGGAGAAAGGAGGGACACAAGTGCATGCACATTCAGTGTGTATATGCACACAAGCACACTTTCAGAAGACACGCATGAACATATAACCACAAACACACACACACACACACATACAATCATTTTGGACCACAAGGTTAGGATTGGTTGTAAAAGATATACTGCTGTATGCAAAATTATATAACCCCAAAACACCTTGACTCATCAACTGCAGCAAGCAGGGGAAGGAGAAGAAGAAAAAAAGAGTGCCCTCCACTGAGGTCAGACCCAACTAGTTGCCGAAAAAGGTGCCAGAGAAAAACGGCTGGAGCAAAATGGCCAACTGATTCATGACCAGCTGCTTTTGAATTATTAATCTTTCAATTTCCACCACATTAGAGAACCCTCCATTATGGGTCCCTGACTGTGTCACAGTATCCTCCATTAGGGCTCCTTTGCTAACTCGTAGCCACCTTCATTACGGTACATGAATGAGACTCAGTGCCACTGGCTACTGTGAAGAAGAACAGTCTGTGTTATGTGACAAGGTGACACAGCAGGAATGGCAGATGATATTTTCAAAGGTTTTGTCTCAATGTGTTATGTCAAAAATGATACACAGTGTCATTTTCAAGCCTGGGCTGATAAATGGATCGTGTAAGTTCGTTTCTGCTTTTTAAAAATTTCCAATTTCATTTACTTTTCAGATCCACAAGGCCCATGGGGCACGAGGACATGACGAGCAAGAGCATTAATGGCCTGGATGCAACATTACAAAAGAAAATATCGATATATTCATGCATTTATTTTTGGTTATGTGCACCTTTTACATATAAGCTCTGCTTCATTGTCCCAAAATATTTCACATCATTTTGCATTTAAAGTCACAGCAGTTGTCTCAGGTCCTTTACGACACTCTGTTTGTGATTATTCACCCAAAGCTTGGCACTGAGACTCTCATGTTTTAATGATCATCAGGCAATGAAATATTGATCTAAGTGGCATGAGGACTGGTGTGGCTTGATGGTTAAACACTGCTAAATTCAACCCTTCCCTCGTCTTTCAGAGCTGGTCGAGTAGAGTGTAGCTTGTGGAAAGCTGCAATGTCAGAACGACAAAAGGTCCCCAAATGACCAACGACTGGGAGCATTTTAGAAGGTGAATCATTTATATCTATAACCACACGTCATTTTTCACCCTCAACACGGAGCGACTCATTTATAAGCAGCTGAGGGATGAAACACCTCTAAAGCTGTAGCCTTTCAGTGCAAAGTCCACATTGTTAGTGTTTAGTCTTATGATTTGAATGGAGAACAGGTTATGAACATGACTGTGCCTTATATATATTATATATGCAATATACATTTCATATGCATATGTACTTAATAATTAGAATGTTGGCCTCTTTTCAGAGTCAAAGCATGAATGAAGTGTGCAGGTGAAACTCTTACGTTCACTCTCTTTGAATCTGTAGTTTGTGTATTAAGCCTGTAATGAGATGCTGCCTGTCCTTTCTTGGATTCATCCTTTTTCTAGGGTTATACAAGTCAAGCATGCACAAATACGTTACCTTGTGCTTTTAATGTATGTGCTTATCTTCCACTACTCTTCTCCAGAGAAGCTGGTTTTATTTTAATGCGCAAGCGTAAGCCAGTGTGGATGTGTGAACATCCTGACACACAACTCCATCTTTTCCTATCCCATCCCTCCATTCTCACACTTAAAGCAGTTTTTTTTCTCCCTCAGCATACTCCACTGTACACCCCCTCCTTCTGGCCCCGCCTGTTAAATCCTTCCATATTCACACATTGTTGCTGCCATGCTCATGCAGGCACTCTGTGGTGCATCCTCCCCCTGCGTGTCCCCAGTACTTCTCTACCACTCTCCATCCTTCTCTGCCTCTCTCTCTCCACTCGTTCTCTCTGTATTGACTCTTCAGAAGTGCCACAGCTTGTTGAGTCCACTGTGGCAAACGCAGCCAAAATGACAGCAGGCACTCCAGCCTCCCTCCCTTTCCCTCCCTTGCCCCGTCATCCATCCTTCCTTCACGCATTCTTCAGCAGCATCCTTACACTCGGTCGGTGCCGTAGCTCCTATAGTCCACAGCAGCGGAGATGGCCACTATGACAGCAGGTACTCCATATCCTGCCAGGTAGAAGTACTTAGTCCTGGAGTGTTCGCTCTCAAACACCTCTACCAGCATGATGTAGAGCTGTACCCCTTCCAGGAACATCCAGGTGAACGCTGCCAAGAAGAAGAAATGGAGCAGGGCCGCAAAGACTGCGCAGACAATCTGGTGAGGCAAATAAAGGATTGAGAGGGTTTAAAAATACAGTAACATTAAACTCAGGAAATATTTATTGTGCTGGACACTTGCACTGATGAGGCAGAAAAATAAAAATGCAAACAGTACAGGCAGTAAGGGTATGAGTCAGATTTAGAAAGCAATAATGTATCATATTCAGTTAAGGAAGAAAACGTAAGTGATTAAATATTGGACAGCCACTGCTTGAACAGGCAAGGCAGGGGATAGAATAAGGCAACGTGAAATAGAAGTCACAATCATAGTGTACTATGACAGAAATTTCAGGTGGCAGAATGACAAAAAAAGTAAAAAATCACTTCAAAATAGCAATATTATTGGAGACCCCCCCTCGCACGTCACTCACAGTCTACAATCTACAAGTCGTCCAGGAAGATAAATGAGAAAATATAAGTGACATGTTAGCGCCGCAGCCCGTGCTGATTGACCACATTTCAAAGAGATGTAGCGAAGCACTTTCAAAGGGGGCTGACAATGAGTTGTTGAGGAGGGCGAATTACTTGCCAGCGCTGTTGAAAATACAGTATGATTTTTGTCAATGCCAAAGATGAACAAAATAAGTGGAACTGCTGCAAAAATGACTCAGCATCTTGGTTTGAAAGAGACAAATGAAAAATCACATAAAAGTTGGCAGATTTCGGAGCTTGAAAAAGCAAAAAAAGCTGTGAAAACATACAGCTTTTTTACGCTTTTACCAATGCAGAACTAAATGTTTTACATACGATAAACACTGTGCTTGTTAACATACTTCCTAGAGAATTGCAATTATCAAACACAAAACACAAATTAGAACGTTTTGCACCTACCAGAACTAACCCTGCGTTTTATACACTGAAAGTGAGTAAATCTATTTTAAATGACGTGCCAGTGAACAGTGACGGACGAAAGACATGTAAGTCTTAGAGTGATAGATGAAAACCCTGCGAGAGACTCTGCTCATTCCAAAGAAGAGAAGAAAAAACACAGAGGTGCAAAGAATGTGAATAAAAAAACAAAAGCCAGGGATCAAACCTAAAAAGACATTAATAATTTTGGCAATTCGATGGCAAAGAAAGAGTGTTGATTAAGAAAAAGAAAGGTGCAAAACGAATGAGCGCTGAAACTTGGTCAATCATGCCAATGTTCTAATCTAAAGAGTCACTCCTGAATCACTCAGTGGAAGCGCTAACAGACAGACTTTTATAATAGAGGAGTTTGCAACGAGAGACAATTACCTAATGTCTGAGAGACAATGAGTTTAGGGGGTGAGGGAGTCACTCATTTCCATTTCTGATGATCGCAGAGTGTAGCTTTCACAG
The DNA here is from genome assembly GCF_000239375.1 of Pundamilia nyererei. Classification (NCBI taxonomy): domain Eukaryota; kingdom Metazoa; phylum Chordata; class Actinopteri; order Cichliformes; family Cichlidae; genus Pundamilia; species Pundamilia nyererei. Next base: position 264,621 of record NW_005187588.1, read on the forward strand.
GCAAAGGCGCACACATGCATGCACACACAGGTAGAAAAAAAAAGTGGCTGCTTATGCAAAGTCATTTAGTTTTCCTGCTGGAATTACTGGATTAACCGGCTTCGAGCTAAGTGATGCTGAAGATGTTAATGGAGGTCACGAATAGTCACCGGTAATTAACGGGAGAACAACACGCAAATACAGCAGCACACATACATGCAAAAAAAAAAAAAACCCCACAAAAACAAAACAACATGATCCCTCCCACGCAAACACACAGACAAAGAGAAACGCACAAGCGCCACGATCAAAACGCGCTCTCCATCCAATTTGCTTTGTCTCTTCATTTACAGTGAGAAGGTTTTCTCACTGAAAGCTCAGCAGGATGCAAATGCTTCAAGGTGTTCTGAGGCTTCTTGTATACTATGGGGGAGGTAAAGGATACAGCCTTGAGCCTTAACTTACAGAGAGAAGTGGTGAAAAAGCTCGTCCTTTCCTGTGTGTTGATTATTATTTAGGTGTCCTTGTGCAGAGATAATAAAGGCGAGAATCTCCTCTCAGAATCTGTCCCATAAGATTTGTGTGCAAAACGCTTGTACCCAAGTGAGGTTTAAAGTTCTAATCCATGACTGGCGTACTGAATGCGGACCATATGGATTATGGACCACATCTTGGGCTATGATTGGAATGCACACCATGTGGATCCCCCACTGTTGAGCCAAAAAACTGCACTGCACTGAATTCCTTCAGGGATAGAGTTTGATTGGTTGCTTAAGTGATACGCAAAGAAAATGCTTCGCAAATTGTGTCTCATGATTTTAAAAAGCCTCCACGCTCTCGAGGGAAGGGCTATTTGTTCTGAGTGTCACAAGGACTTGTGCAGTTAATGATGCATTTGTTGTTCTGAAAATGCACATTTCTATTCCACATGCAGAAAAACACAATGATGTTGCAAATGACACTACATTTGACAAACGTACCACTGCGACCAATTAGGCTAGAGCTACCATTACGCCTGTGGAGAGTAGAACCATTCTTAAAATAGTATATAGAGCATATTCAATAAGTTAGCACTTTTGCCCACAAAGATGTGACTTCATGAAAAGCTTCTATATAAATGTTTACCTGGATCGCAGGAATCTGTTTAAAAATAATTCCCAGCTTTGCTCTAGATGTTTCACTTGGACTAGTCTGTCTCTGAGCCTGGTCGAGAGCAGATAACTGCTAACTAGTCAGTAATGCTTAGGTTTAATCTTACTAAACACATCTATAATAATGAGAAAATTAGTAATAACTAAAATTATAATATATTCTATCTTATATCGTACATAAATTCTGCTTCACTCAGTCTCAGGGGTATTTGACAAATACGAATTGCCTACTGATAAGGAGGGAAAATAAAGAAAATACATAACACCACTTGACCAGAACTTTCAGTGTCAAGAGTAATTTTTTCAAAATAGCCATCTTTAATGGTCTTTATTTTACCTTGCTTTTGTACAAGGTAACTCTACTGTTGGGTACTGATGTATACAGACTGAGGTCACAGCTGAAATCCAACCGCACTGAGGTGTTAATCGAAAGCAGTCTGAACTCATATTCACAAATCGGCCTCATATGAGCTGCATAAGGTTTAACGCATTATATGGCAGATCTTTGTGGGCGCTCTTTGCATTGTAAATCATGGCTGACTATGAATGGATTGCAAAGCAGGCAAATTAGGTTCTTTTTACATACGCACAAGTACGTACATGATTTTGATGATGGGATTACTTAACATGTTGAAGAAAAAATAAATACATTTAATTTTGCAAATTCTATTACATAGAATAGTAAGAATATTGTTTTGTTTCACAATCACTATGAGAAATGACGGCGTTGATTTATTCCAAAGATCAGTGTTACTGTACAACATCTCCTGTTTTATTCAGTAGTAGCACAAGTGTGGTAAACCACTGACACAAAGTTAATAAACAGTCTGATGATTTGTGGTATTGGTCAGTGGATAGTTATGCCAACATGTGCCGTGGACTTGTCTGAATTTATGGTTAAAGTAATGTTCTTCCATACGCCGCGTATACTGCACACACTCGCATAAGCTCACACAGGGGAACTGGACCCTCACCGGCTGGTCGGCCTTGTTGATCCCATACAGAAACAGAGACTCAGCGATGAAGAGGCTGATGCAGAGGTTCTTGTGAATGGTGTTGCGATCGCTCTGAAGCCCTCTGAAGAAGCAGAAGGTGAAGATGCAGATAAGCAGGCAAACCAGTGACAACAGGATGCCCACCCACGTGATGACATCCAGGAGCACGCCGTGCATGCTGCCTGTTTTCTGTGAAATGTGCAAACAGAGAGACAAGTTTAAGTTGGTAATTCAATAATAACAATGTAATTTACAGCTACTATAGCTATGCATAGCCTTGGTATGCTAACATCATACATGAGTCATACTGTTGTAAGGTGAAACAAACTGTAGGAGCAGACAGTTAAATCCCCCCCCCACCCCTGGCTTATGTGAGTCTGGCTGTGTGTCGTTGAGCGTTCAGGGCCACAGCGTTACGCTGTGTTGCACAGGTGTGCTGGCTCTATCCATCAGTGTCCTGCAAGCTGGCAGGTAGAGCAATGTTCAACCTAGCACTGTTGTGATGGATCTACTGCTCAGACCCTCACACTGCGTTCACACAGAGCAGCCGAGCTGGCTCTGACCATGACCCCTTTGGAAGTAACACACATCCTAGCCCACGGGGAGGGAATAGGTGTCGCGCAATATCCAGAGTTACAAGGGCTGATTTGTGTAAAGAAACTTGGTCTTAACATAACAAAAGAGAGAGAGAGACAAAAAGTACTTATCCCACACATGGCGGGAGAATAATGCTTTTATTAACCACCCACTAAGGCTCATGGATATCTAAAAAAACCCAAAACAAAACCAAAATCTGAAAACAAAAACATGTTTTCACTGTCTGATCAGTCAAGCATCACTTTTAGAATGAAAATAAGACCTGAAGCTTATTTTTGTATCTGCTTTAGTAATCCAGAACTCTGAGATGTTTGAAGTACATTTTCCCCCTCAAATCAATGTCATCATGCAGCTTGACAAATCAATTGTAAAGATTTTCCCTGCCAACGTGGTTATTCAGACTCCAAAGATTCATAATTTACTTTTCAGATGTTGTGGTCTGTCTCTCTTCTTTTCTTCCTCTCCTTCTATTTTCAGAATATGTTGACCAACCACTGCTAATCAAATAATAAATAACTGACCCATAGATATTGCCCACCCCCTTCTGGCATGCACAAGCAGAGAAAAATGCCTACCTTGACCTCCACGTGGGCCATGAGCACTGCAAAGCTGGTAAGGTGGGTGCAGGAGCAGCTGGTGTGTGTACGATTGGTGGCCAGCAGACGACAGTCCTGCGTAGACCAGAATCCCGTCATGGTGCGCTTGGAGTAGCTCCAGAATGAACAGTTGGGATTGAAATTCTTTTCTGAATGCTGGAAGATGAGAGAGAGAGAAAGAGAGGCAGAGTGTGATTGAGAGAAACCCAGACAGACAGGAAGGAACTGAGAGACAAAAAAGCAGGAGGGTTGGGAGAACACGGGGACGCAGAATAGATACTCGGTCATGGGTAGGTGGGAGGCAGAAAGCATGGAGTGGTCGGTGAGCCAAAAAAAGTGAGAAACTGGTGGGAGGAATTGGTGGAAAAAGGATGTAGAGGAAGAAACACAGAGACAGAGTCAAATACACACAGCAACAAAACAACAAACAGAAGGGACAGAATGTGAGATTGCAGCAACAAATAAACATAGAGGCATGAGAGGAGGTGACAGAGCTGCGTCCATGCTTGTTGTGTGAGATTCTGGAGTGTAGGAGCTGTTTGTGTTGTGTAAACTGATGAAGCTGTGTGCGTTGGGTTGGTAAAGCTACTCTCAAAAAGAGCAAGAGAAACAGTGAGGATTTTTGTTTTTTACTGCCAACTAGCTGGATCACCAACTGGATAAGTATTTGCTTTTTGGATGCGAAACACAAAATAAAACCGTGTTACTGACCACCCTAATTCATACTTATGAAATTCTTATAAAGTTATGTGGAATTCAGTCTGCAGTAATTGCTAATGTTATGATTTGGTCATTTGGGGCAAGTCAACGCGAGTCGAGCCAAGTTAGTACACAAGTGATCAAAAATGGCTGCAAGACATTTCGATGTTTGAACATCATCCCGCAATGACACAGAAACAACGTTTTAATATTTGAGCCTTTCCAGGGTTTCTATACATCATGTTTTTGTCTGAATCAGGCCCCAGTTTCATGCCGTATGTCTTTTGCTCTGGTTACTACTACTATTACTGCTACTATATACTGTCATTAAATGCAGAAAGTTTGGACCCAAATGCATACTGCAGAGGTGAACTAGAGGTTAATAAAAAACCAGCCTTTATTCAAACTATTTTAGTCATATAGTCAGGGCTGGATCAGCTAACCCTGAGTCACAGACCCAGGAACATGCAATATGCAATGATTTAATACGGAAGTCTGAAAACAACAAGTTTTCTTCAGTTCTTTTTAGACTTCCCTCACTTTCTGTGGAATTATGCACTAAACTAAACTAAAGTACCGAACTAGATCTCTTTTTGGCTTCATAACTGCCATAACTCTTTGTTTTGTCTACAGATTCAACGAGGAGCTGGTACATTACTCTGAGATTTTGGTCCATGCTGACATCACAGCATCATCCAGTCGCTGCGGATTTGTCATCTGCACATCCATTATTCAAAGCTCTGAAAGGCGCTGGAGTAAAATCTGGTGATTGTGGATTGTCGTGTTCAAGAAATTAGTTTGAGGTGATTTGAGTTTTGTAACAAAGCGTGTTATCCTGCTGGAAGCAGTGATCAGAAGATGAGTACACTGTGGTCATGAAGGGATGGATGTAGTCAGCAACAATACTCAGTTAGGCTGTGGCATTTAAAATGATGCTCAACTGGAGCTAAGGGGGGCTAAAGTGTGCAAGAAATGATCCCCCACACAATTACATCACCGCTAGCCTGAACCGCTGATACAAGGCAGGATGCATTTTATGTTGCTTACACCAACCCATACTATCTAAATGTACTGGCAGAAATTGACATTTGGCAATATTTTCACAGTGTTCTCTTATCCAATTTTGCCTGAGCCTGTGTTTTTGTGTTCTCAGCTGACAGGTGTGGTGTTCTTCTGTTGCTGTAGCAGCAGGACATTTTCACCCAGAGAATTGCTGCTTACTGGATATTTTCTCCTTTTTGGACCTTTGTCTGTGAACTCTAGCGATGGCTATGTGGAGAAATCCCAGTAGATCAGCAGTTTCTGAAATTCTCAGAAGCCCGCCTGGCACCAACAGCCGTGCCACGTTCAACGTCTAAGTCACTTTTCTTCTGCTCCATTCTGATGTTCAGTTTGAACCGCAGCAGACCGGCTTGATCAAACCATGTAACCGGCTCATTAGATATTTGCGTTAATGAGCAGCTAGACAAGTGGTCCTGATAAAGCATCCAGGGAATATTTTTGATTCCTCTTTTAAAGCCTAACCTGCACTTATCCATTTTATACTCTTGTTACCTGTACCTTTCAGCAAGTATGTTGTTGACCTCACCTACTTGCTGAGTGGTTGTTGTTCCTCATTGCTCATCTTTTCACTCTTCACTTTCCTCTTACCCCAACTGATAAAGGCAGACAGCCGCCCACCCTAAGTCTGGTTCTGTCGCAGGTTTCTTCCTGCTAAAAATATTTCTTTTTTTCCTCCCATATTGGAGAACTGCAGGGTCTCTCTGCAAATATTGTCAGTCTCGACCTTAAAATGACCTTTAAATGACGTATGATTTGGCATTACATGAATAAAGTAGAATTGACTGGAAATAAATCTTTTCTTTTTTTTTTAATTGCTTAAGTCTGTAGGTTGAAGCAAACATTACTCAAATCGGAGTAAGTAGTCAATTTTCCGGTAAGTGTTTCCAGCTGTGGTCAGTCAAAATTTACAGCACCAGAACACTATACATGCGAAACTTTGATGGCGTAAACTACATTTTTCATATTGCTTCCTATAAAGCAACACTTTTTGGCACAACAGTGGATTTCTATGGAACAGAGGAATTAAGATTTTAAACTTCTGGCTGCAAACCTTCAATTTCTAGCTGCTTTTGGTCTTTTGTGAAATCTTTTTTTTTTACTCACCTGTAGATGTTTGACAGTGAAGACCACAGGCTCTGACAGGTAAACCTTATTGCTCTCCTTGTTAATGGATGCGGTGATGACCGGGGAGTTGACGATAACAGAGTAATTAGGATAGATGGCATCGCTGCTCAGTCTGACGCTGGCGTTCTCCGTGGAGAGGTAGGAGCCCAAGTTCTTGTACATGACAAACACCATCCTGATCTCACCTGTACGAAAGGGACACGAATAGTGCACTCGATAATTGTTGTAAAGCAATGATGACAGAAATTTGACACTTCAAGTGGGTGAGAAAAGAAGATTGAGAGGCACAGAGAGACAGAGATCACAGTGAGAGTAAGTGCAAGGAGGGAAACATGCGATTTCTCTGCTACCATTTCTGCCATGCTGTTTCAGAGTGCTGGCTGACAGCTGGATGGAGTTTCCGTGTTGTTCCGACTGAGGGAATGTCAGGTCTGCGAGGTTCCCATCCGTGCTCAGCCTGGCTACTTCCAGCACTGAAATACGTACACACAAGCACACATGCACACAAAACACGCACGCCCTAATGGTAAGTTATAGCATAGCGCATTACATCAGATTTGTTTTGCAGACTCTTGTAATAACCATGTTTTCTCACTAAGTGCTTCACAGCACAGCACTGGCATGAGTCCCGAAACAGTTTCAAGCTTCTCCTAAACATATCAAAGTGAAATAATGTACATTTGTTCCCCTGCTAAAATAGGTAACAATGTCTCCAGGCAACTGCTTCAGCACTTTGAGGTAGATTATCCAGCCTCCTCTGTATTGTAGGAATTATTTCAGCGTCCAGGTTCGTTAGCACATTCCTGATTACAGCTGTGTAATGTATTAGATAAAGTTTCTAATTAAGAACTAATTATACCTTTGGTGTGTTGCTATCTTGTGTTTCTGAGCAAATTGGTGATTTAGACTGATGCTTTCATGGTAAAAGAAAAAAAAAAAAGTCCTACCTCTCTGATCAAATAAACAACACAAGGACATCTCTGATGGAGATGAAGGTAAAAATGGGAGGCAGGGTGGGATAAAAGGTGGAAAAGGCAGACAGACGAAGAGGTCGTGGAGGAGTGGTTTAGAGAGGTAAAAAAGAGGGTAATCAGAGGAGCCGAATGGATGAGATAAGCAGATACACTTAAAGGAGAGGACTGGAGTAGAGATAGAAAGAAGACTATGTTCTCTCTCAGGCATATGATAGATAAGGCTTTACAGGCAAGAGATACTAACGTATAGAAACGAGCAAATGGAGGATGAGTGAGGAAGATGGACATGAGCATAGACGTGGGTATGCATAAAGAAAGAGGAACATTGGCTGAGACACCCCCCACCCCCACCACCACTTCCACATGAGCTACGTCGACCCACCCACACGCATGCATACACATGTACACACGCATCCACACCCACACACATCAGCGGGGTATCAAAACACGCTGAGTCTAATCTAATTAAAGCATCCTTGTCAAGACAATCCTCCTCCTAAGAAACACACTTGTTCATTATCGTTATCACACGCGCACGCTGTTACCGCTGCGTTATCCTTTCAAATCACTGTTTTGGTTCTAATAATAACACTATTTATTCATCTGCTCAATACTGTGGCTCATAGTCGCACGCACACAATCTAACACAATAATATCACTTACAGTAGCTGCTGTGGCTCCTTTAAAATGCGTCAAATAATTTATTCTTGTCACTCACTCTCATCTCAAAGACTTGAGAAAAGAAAAAAAAAGGAGGAGGGAGCTTAAAAAGTGCACGGGAGAGAGCGGAGGAGAAAAGACTCAGAGAGAGCAGTGAGGATGAAGGGAGAGAACGAGAGAAATGACAGGCTGGTTATGAATAAAGGGGAGAGATAATCATGGTGGATCTGCCCACTGGATTAGCTGCGAGGGAAGATTAACAACACAAAAAAAGCAGAAATTTTGCAGGAAAAAGATCACTTCCTGTTTTTTAAGTTCCTCGGAGAGGCAGTAGCCTACATCTCCACGACTGTTTACGTAATCGCATTTATTTAGTGTGATCAGGAGAGAAAGGAAACACTGGAGGAGATGCAAGTTTGAAATTATGCAAGGTGAAACTGTGTAGGATGTCAGTTGTTGAAATGGACTGTTGTACTTAAACTTAAGCGAGAACATAAAGTCGTGTTGTGAGGAGTGACTTTGAGGAATCTTAACGGTCTTTGATTGGAAATGCAGTGATTTTATCATCATTATCTGTGACTGAAATAGCTGTAATTTCATTGCCTACTGATGTGAAAGTGAGCAAAAAGACCCCTCAGAGCATCATTTGACATTCCACCACCGCCGCCGCCCTCAAGCACGCGCTCATCCAGTCTTCCTTCTTATTTCGTTATCATCTTTATTTCTTCCTCCTCCATGGCTTTTTATCTCTGACTGAGTAACATACAGACTTGGTGAATGTTGGTAATGGGGGAATGGTGCGGAGGAAATGTTAAAAAAAAATGAAATTGGGTGGAGGGGCGGGGGAGTGTAAACAAGAGGATAACCAAGGGAAACATAACAGATTGCAACTCGCTGATTTGAGCAAAGATGAAACGATGCCTCTAAATACATACTCCATGTAAAGAAATGAAAATCAAATAAATTTTTTACTCTCCATTAAAACGCGCTTATTCCAAGGTTTGATAATGAGATAAGAGAAAAGAATATGAGAGAAAAAGAGAAGAGAAAGGGGGAAAGTGATGGACACAATGCTATAATAATAACTATCTGTGTTCTGTTTTTGTCAATTCTGTCTGCAAGTTCAGCAAAGAAAAATATATGGAAACCAATTCATCTCTGCATTGAAGTCAATATTTTTCAATGAGATTTTCACGTTGATGTCTTCACCATGACCTAAAGCTAGCATGCAAAGCTGCATGCATTCTGTTGTACATGATGCTCTGTATCAAAATATTTAGACATTCAAAAATATATTTAATCTCTTGCAAAGGAAATGCATACTAGGAGCTTTAGCAGCCCAACAGGTATAAGATTGTAATGCCCTTTTGTGCACAGAATTGTAATTGCTTTGCTGGAATTAATAATATATGTGTACACAGTCTACTTACAGTATTAAGAGGATTAAGCACTATAACAGTGGGATCAGTGTAACAGGTTGTTATGCTTAGTCCAGTCACATAGTCACATATCAGTGATACCATTTTGAGTCTTCAAGGAGTCCCTCAACACTCAGTGTCCCAAAATTCTGACACAAAATTCAGTGTTGTTTAAGCACTTTTTTAGCATAATGGCTACTATCCTAGAAAAAGAAAGTGTGCACTGTTGTTTACCCTTTTTATCACTGCAGAAAGCAGTACTTCAGAGTTCATATACTATGTGATATGTTTATGTTTAGCACATTTATTGACTGTAAAGCCTGCCATGTTTTTTTAATAACGGGTTTTTGTTTGTTTTCTGTGATCGGACATTTACAGAATAGAAACCTAATGTTATTAGATTAATATTTTTTTCCTTTGACTGTATTAATTCACATCAACATTAACTTGTTCAAGTATTCATGCAATCTTTTGTCTCAAAACTCTAAGAAATAACACACATTTTGTTAACATCAGTCAGCCAAAACATCAAAACCTGGCTGCAAACAGACAGGTGAAGTGAATAATCTGCCACCTTGTTAAAATACTACTCTGGCTATTCTCCTCTGGTATTAGCAAGGCATTTTTGCTCTAAGAACCTTGGGCCCTGATAATTAGATTTTATGATTTTTTATTTTCATACGTACAACTACTGTTACAAAGGAAATGTTCTGCAGTGGCCATGATACTCCATGATACACAGAAGGACAGTGCAACACAACAAATCACAAAAACTGCTCAGCAACAGAGCCGCAGTCATTGTCAAACGTCCCAAATCACAATGCAACAGCATCACAGCAATCCGCAGGGCCCAACGGATCTGCTGCGAACATCCCAGCAGATCCCAGCTGTATCCGTGCCCCGAAGGGGCCGAACTGTTTTGGCAGTATAAGAGCAAACAAGGATGTGGTTTTTATGTCATAGCTGAACAGTATACGTTCATTAAGTGAAGGAAGATGCCATCTTTTGACATAATGTGAAGCTAGATACTAAGCTTTGCCTCTAATCTGTATTATGAAACATAGATCTCAGACATTGGGTTTGATAATGCCTGCTGTCAATGTTGCCTCTTACTATGATATTACATCATGTTCTTAGATCTTCAGCAGACTGAGCTCTTTCATGTTATTATAAGTTCTGCAAGAGGAAAAAACAAAAAAAAGAAAAAACAGTGAAATCTAACAATTTCTTTCTAAAAAAAAAAAAAAAAAAGTTATTTCTTCTAAATACTTTGTATTTAGGTAAAGACGATGACCAAATACTTTTGTTCCAGTCAAATCCTGCTTTGACCTTGTCCAAGCACCAAAACCTAAGACTTGACTGGCTCCCTCAACTCTTATGACCCACTGTAAGAGTTGGAGGTCTGACTACAGGCTATCTCAATCGTCAGCGCTCACAAGGTCCAACTGAGTTTAGAGGACAGGAAGGATCCTAACAATGTACTCACGGATGTAGTCATTAGTCTCCTGCACAGTGTCAGTCTTCAGGAGGTTGTCAGCCAACATAAAAGCCCCGGTCTCCACGGTGTCGAGGAGCAGGGTAGCCGAATGAAGCTGCTCACTGGTGGGCAGTTCTCGCCACGCTTTCTCAGCTCGTGGATGCAACAAATTATTCACGGTCTCCACCATGGCCTGGGGCAGCAGCAGAGACACAGAGGTCACAAAGAGGAAACGAACATATTTACCACTTATTTATTAAAGGAATGCAAATCCACTCGTAGTGCAAATAACACTGCTACACGCCAACTACTGAAGTCAGCTGAATGCATCAGCGAGAATGCAGTTGATTTTCATTTATCATGTTAATAAATCATGATAATCAAGACCAAAAAACTGTTAGCAATGCAAATGTGGCATTCCCATGCAGACACAACAAAGACAAAAACAGTTATTAAATCTAAAGTACATCTTCAAAGTTGAACTCTACACTTTTTAATGTTTATTACACCCTTTTCTTCTCTTTGTGTGAGGATGCTGTGATAGAAAAGCCATCACAGATGTTATGAAAATCAAGCTAAGCTAATTAGCTGATTGCAATCACCATGTGTCGACACCCCCAAACCGGGTTCAGTTTCTTTCTCCCTTTCTGCATTTTCTTTTTTTCACCCAAAGTCTTATCTTCAAGTTTGAAAACTTGTGCTTGAGGGTCTGAGAAGAAATTAGAGTTTTATCAGATAATGCCTGCTGGGTCATATCCAGCTGTGCAGAACGGGTTTGAATCCAAAAATATGACCAAATTAAACGGAAAAGTGTTGGCTCACATAGATGAAATGTTCCCCATAAAACAATGCTTATTTTGTCTCCAGCTCATACTTTTTTTTTATTATGCTTTTAAGAGTTCACCTCCTTATTTTCAGACATGAACGCCACACATACAGCGCAGACACGCACACACATCTTAGAAGACTCTGGGAGAGATAAAGAAACAAAAGAGAAAAGAGAGCTGGAGCAGAGGTGGATAGGAAGGGGAGGGCCATGTGAGAGTGATAAAACAGTCCAGTGAGTCCATGGTGACAGGCCTCCACTGGGAACAAGAGAGGTGGAAAAGCGACTACGGGTACTATCAAACACACACACCTCACACTCCGGTCTGTCTCTTTATTTTCTCTTTCGCTCGCTCTGTAAACCAGCCTTTCTGCAAAGAAACCCCTCGCTCTGCCTTCACTCTTTCAATGCTCCTCTCTCTTGAGAAGCGTGGATGGCAAAGTGGGAAAAGTAACACAGGTGCGATTATACAAGCTAAGGGGGACTTCAGCGGGGAATTGCAAGGGCAGGGAGGAAGAGTGAAAGACATCAGTTTATTGGCATTCACACATCCAGCGTTTGACTTCCTTTTTGTCCCTTTCACTCAGGGTTAAGGAGAAGTGAGGGAGCAGGAAGGAGGAGAGGAGACAGAAGCAGTAAACGATGTGTTTTGTGTGCGCGGTGGATAAGTAAAGCCTAAAGAAACAGTGGAGATGATGACTCATGCGAGTGTTGATGGCATGCGCTACAAAACACTTGCCTTTTTGAATTAAAACTAATCCTACCTGTTGTTTCTTTATTCACGTGTAGTTACAGTATATCTCACGCAAGAAAAACTGGTGCTTAGCCAACAAACTAATATGATAATATTATGTCCTCTTTTAGCACTAGCAGTTAATTAGCTGGGATGCATATTGAATGAGTTTGGGAGGGCTACATGTAAACAAGAACTAATTAATCCACTGCTTCGGCAAACAACCAGAATAAGCAGGAGAGGATATGCAGCACACACGCAAAACATACAAACCAGTATCCAAAAGAAAAAAAAAAGTTGGTTCACTGTGTAAAACGCAAATAAAAACAGAATGTAATAATTTGCAGATCACTTCAAATCTGTATTTAATTTAAAGTAACACAAAGAGAGCATGTTAAATATTGGAGCTGAAAACGTTTCATGATGTTCTTTTTAAAAAAATAAATACTCATTTTGAATGTCAACAACTAGTAAAAAAAATGGACGAGAGCAAAAGAAGACAGGAAATGTGAAACATCTTGCAGATGATCAGGTTTATGAGTAACACGATTAGGCAAAAAAAAAAAGTGCCGTAGAGAATAAGACAGGATGTATTAAGACTTTTTTTTTTTTTAAGGGAAGGCCAATTCAGCAAAACAAAAACTTGAAAAATACAACAAAGGAGGATCTGAATCGTGAGGTAGCAGAAATAATTTATCAAGCAAGACAGGCAAACGTTTTATTTTCAAAGCAGGTACTGCTTTTGTCATTTCCCAAATGTTTACAGTGTTAAGAACAAGCGATTTAACAATGCTAAATTGGTGACATCAAATAAAAATTGAACCTATATATAACAAAAACTAAATACATTTTTTAGACTCAACCATTGTCACGCTGTCTTACAAATCGTTTGATTCACATTGTGCACGTCATCTGTGTAAACCAGCAAATGTATTTCTATATCCACTCATTGATACTTTGACAAGAAACTACAAGCTTCAGTTCCTTTCAAAGAGAAATTTCTTAGTTATTTTGCCCATTAATTCCCATTAGTTATGAAATCCACATTTAAGACATTAAAGTATTAAAATCTGGTACCAACCAGATGGGGAAAAACACCAGCAGTCAACTAAATGATTATGATGCTGATTATAATCAAGCTAATACCGAGAAGATTAACTCGTTGTCAGCAAGTAGTTCAATAATCAATGAATCATTCGAGCCATTTTTTGAAGCAAAACATTCTTTGGTTTCAGCTTTTCAGTTTTTCACACTTGTACACTTTTCTAACATTTTAAAATGTTATTAGTTTGTTAATTAAATGATTAATCTTAAAATTGTTGGATACTTGCAAATATCGACAGATAGACCCTTCAAACATCTCTCAGTGATTCGACTCTTCCTTTTTGGAGAGCATATCTAAAACAGCAGTGACAAAAATGTTAAAAATGCATGTGCATTGTGCAAACAAAAATCAGAAGCACTTCTATCTTTACACTAAGCATTGTGGTCATAGCTAAAGCAGGAAGTTTTCTTTCCCGAGTGCATTCTTCCTGCTCCATCTGACTTCTTTTTAGGGATACTGCCATGATCTGCAACAAACTACCTTAGCATATCCACAGAAACGATATTTGAAATTTCATGCATCAATCCATCCATTTTCTTATTTAACCTCCTGAGACCCGAACTCTTTCATGGCATGCATTTTCAAATTCTCTTTGCTATTTGGGCTGATTGGGACCTGATGAATGTAAAAACAAAGAATTACCAGATTTTTTTTTTTTTTAACCTGATTTTGTCTCTGAGAAAAATGAGATCCACATATGAGGACATTCGTTTTAAATTTTGTTTCTCATAATGTCCTCGTAAGTGGACATCAGGCCCTTGCAGAGCAAAATGTAGTATTTTGGTCTAGACAATCCAAAATGTGATGTTCACATATGTGGATGCCAGGTCCTAGAAGGTTAATAACTTTGTTACTTATTTCTGTGATTGATTTTATACTTTGCTATTTACTTTTGCCTATTTGTATTATTTTCTATCGCATCTGTTGTTGGGTAAGAGGCGGGGTACACCCGGAACAGGCAGGGCGAGCACAGAGGAGTCAGTCACACTCACATTCACACATTCACACCGATTTAGAATCACAGATTAACCTTAGGATATCATTGGACTGTGGACGAAAGCCAGAATAGCTGGAGAGAACCCATGGAGGCACAGGTGAAAACATACCGTCCCCACAGAAAGGCCCCAGCTTGGATTTAAACCCATTACATTCTTGCTGTGAGGTGACAGTGCTAACCACCACACTGCTGTGCTGCCCCGGCAGCAAAACCATGCAATGAAGTTTGTTTACAATCAGAATTTTATGTGATCTGTGCTTTATGAGAAAAGGATTTTTAACTTCTTCAGCTGCCTTATTGTCGCATCGAGTGTGGGAACGTGTATGTGCATATCTCATAAATATATGGTGTAGAAACATATTAAAAGGGACTGAGATACATGCTGCATGTAACGTATGTGTTCTCATGGCTGTGTGTTCAGTTGAGTGTGTGCACAAGTAGCTAAGAGAAGACTTGTAGTGCATCATTCTGCTCCACTTGCTGTACAGTAGCCGAACAGGCAAAGAGAGATGCTCAGTGGAGAGGATGTCCTGTAGACATGGCAGATATGAATGCAATGGCGCAGCTTTTCATTCATTCACGCGACTGGTGCTTCTCCCAACCGCTCACTTTGATGTGTTTCAGATAACCCCATTTTTCTACTCTCATTAAACTTTCCATTGCTTTTTATTGAACTTTTGATTATCGTGCATTTTCAATTTCATATAAATTTTTTTTCAATGAAATTTAATTTAATTCGCTGGCACCGAGATTATATCTGAAGAGGAGAAAGATAGGTAAGGAGAAGAAGGGGTATGATTTCCTTGAGGTCCAGACATCTCAGCATCAGAAAGTCAGAGATGGAATATATGCTTGGGTGCGCGCGTGTGCGTGCGTGTGCGCGCCTGTAAGCTCTGGTGACATTTCTATCCGCACAAGTATAAGGACTTGAGGGCTAAAATAGAGACAGGTTTTTTTAGGGGTCTTCAAAGAGGGGAGAGACTCTGCAGAGACAGATAAGAGTGTCATTCGTTTGTGTGTGTATGAGTGAATGTGTGCGTGTGTGAGGCCACGTATTTGCAGGGTAGGCGAGTGCATGCGTGCACACATATACACAGCACGCATGCACGTACTCACATGCACACACCAGTAAATGGGGCAGAAGCGAAATGCTTTGAAGCGTTGGGGTAATCCAGCGTAAACAGCAGCAGCAAGACAGACTAGAGCTGGGTTGGTCTCCTACTCCGAGCTACACAAGGGGATCACGAGCACACGCTCGAGCGCGTGCACGTGGATGTACAGTATGTGCACACTCATGCACGGTAACATGTAACCTGAAAGAGTTAGGACGTCATGAAGCACGGAAAGATGTGAGACTAGAGAAAAGAATGGAATTTTTTTTTCCCCCCTTTTACTCGCTTGGATGAGCTCTGAGAAGGTGCATGTTTTGAAAATGTTTTCATCAGAGAAGCAGGCTTATCTGTCAGTTGTTGTTTGAGTTTGTCTTCCCTGACAGGATGAGTTTGCAGCTAAATCAGGCTTTAAATTCACAGCATGCCATGTTCTGACCTGCCATCCATAAATGGAGGGCAAATTAGACATTGTCATTGAGCATCGCTGTCTTCTCACTGCCCCCTTCATTGTTTGGGGTTTGTTTTTTTTCTCTTTTCCTCACATTGCTGTTTCTGTAACTCTCTTCTCTTTTTCTGTTTAATTTCTGGTCCCTCCTTCCCTGTTTCTCATTTCCCTTCTACCTTACAGACTCTACCCCCCTCCATCAATCCACCCTAAAGCATCAAAGCCTCTCCACACCACCAACTTCATCATGAATAAATTGCCAATTTAGTATACATGAAACGAGTCCCCAGTTCCCCAAACGAAGTGAGAGAGGAGGAGAGATGGAGTGTGAGAGTGAGAGCAGAGGAGAGAGAGCGACAGAGAGAGAAAGAAAAGGAGAGAGAGAATTCAATTATTTTTTGTCTCTATTAAGAACCCAAACCTCCTGCCCACTCTCCTCACTTGGCAATTAGTGCTGTAGATAATTAACGAGAAGAGGGCAGCACCACACCACATCCCTAATCACGCGCATTTCTATCTGGCAGAGTAAGGGACTGTTGGTATAATTTTGTTTCACATTACTAAGGCTAATTATATAATCGATCACTCCCAGCCCCCTGCAGAACCCAAAGTGTGTGGTGGTTTTGATTTTAACCTGTAACAAGTTGTCTAAATGGTGCCGCTCTCTGAAACATGGCACTTGCATTGGATTAAGGAGACACATCAAAAAGTCTGACGGTTGTGATGTGACAGCACAAGATCATTGTTGAAAATATATTTATATATTGCGTGTGCGTGCGTGTGTGAGTTGTGTGTGTCAGCTTGCATATAGTCCTAAACCATGTTCTGTGATGTGACATTGCTGACTGGTGCTGACGTTAAGACTTTTCAGGGGGAGAGTGGGAAAAAAGCCTGCATCAGGAGAAAAAGAGCTACCCCATCACTAGTGTGTGTGTGTGTGTGTTTGTCAGGGGTGCCGACAGAGAAAACGAGACTGCAGTCTATCTAGTCTACAGCTCATTGATGAGGAAGGTGGGGTCCTTTTGATGTTCTGAAAAGTGACTTTAGCTGACCAGAAACATGCCTAAATGATGGTAGATTGTTTTGTTAGCGGTGTCGGCCCATGGCGTCAACACATACAAACATCAATACAAGCAGACCAGCAATGAAAACATGAAATGAATACTGAGCCACAAACATAAAGCCTCTATTATTTCTAAGGCAGCGAGGCCGTGATCAACAAATATGCAACAGCATATCCATCATACTCAGTTCTTTCTTTCTGATGCACCAACACAGAGGGCATTTCATTGAATGGAGATGGATAGCGAGTCATTTGGTTTCAGGCGGGCCTGTTTACAATTCTGCAGACAGAACTGCGAAATAGATGAGCTATTATTGATATTGATCATGGCCTCTTATCAGTACTATCGATTCTGACTGCAAGAAAAAAAAATTAAAGCTGAAAACAAAAGAATGTCAGCAAACCCTTTGAGGAGACTAAAACTTTACCGGGAGACACAAGTGGGTAGTCCCCCCTGTTAAAATGACCGCCCTCTTCAAAGGGTTGGGTTGCAAACCACTGGACAAATGCTGCAGTGTAGAATTCGAATTCTACGCTGCAGCATTGTAATGTGTGATCACATGTACACACGCAAACACAAAAGCTTGCTTGCTAGATTACATGCTGAGCGTTAAAAAGAAAAGAAAAACACGTGGGACTGTGGTGTGGCAAAGTAATCAACCATACCGGGAAACGGAAATACCTGTGCGAAAAACCTGCAGGACCTTTCTCTCTTCTGAAGCTGCAAATTCAAACAATTCAGCTGTTAGCGATATAACACCTCTCAATCATACACACGCGCAGACACACAAAGACAGTTACACCCACTTCATTACTACTGCATGAAAAAGGCTTTGATGGTTAAAATATATTGTTATTCTCCTCATTCGCCTCCTTTTGTCATTCCTTATACTCTAATTGTCTTTCATGCTTTTTCCCCTCTATTCTTCTTCTCCTCTTTTCTTCCAGATTGTCTTAATAATTTCCTCTGTTCCTCCATTTCTCCCCCCCCTACTCATTCTGTGCATCTACTGTCAAGTGAATTGATGGCATTAATTACTGTGCCACTCGTGCGTCATTGGTCATATTTGATTTCCAAACAAATATTTGCATAATATGCTAGCGTATTACTCAGTTAGATTTATATGTAATTGGTCCATTATTGAAATCAGGAGGAACACTTTTCCTTTTCAATGGAGGGCTTTTTTCCTCTCTACATATCTAACAGTTAACAGGCCATTTGGTCAACAGCAAAACACAGATTAATTGATTCCACTTACACTTGCTCCAGTATGTATCGACTTCCCACATGTTAATGAATTACTTAGAGGAAGGAGAAGAGATTTAAAGTGTGTGATAGTGAGACAATAAGAGGTAAATGGGGAAAAGCGGAAGACAACACCGACAGAGGGACTCGGATGCTAAAGCTAAATAAAAAAGGCAGTGGCTGCCAAAGCGGTGGCTAAACCCCGCCTATCACCGTTGACCTCAGCAGAGACAATCAAGAAACAGTCCAGCATCCACTCAGTCAGTCAATTAGCCAGCCAAGCCAGCCAGTCAACCATTCCCCCGTGATTTAACACACTTTAATTGAATGCCTACATGCCTGCATGGCGCAGAACTAAATTTATCTACAGCCATAACAAAACAGATCCTCTGCATACTTGGAATCGAGTTTCCATTAACGTAATCCCAAAGTGAGCGCTCGAGCCTAATTGTCAACAACGTCTTCGGAGTTATAGCTCAAAGCCTGAAGTTCATTAGAACAACGAGCTACGGCGTAAAACATGTCCGTATGTTTTAATGAGAATAACTCCTCGTGACCTGAGATGGACTTTTATTAAATTTGGGTCTTGCTCTGAAAAGAGTTCAGGAACTATGCCAAAGACTAAAAGCAGCTATCTATCAGCCATAATGTCGAGCAAAACTTGTTACAAAGAGCCACACACAGAAGAAGATAAAATACTGTCTAAAAGCAGCTATTTATCATTTTGAAATCTACAGCTTTATGTATGGCTCTTCATCAAACTCTGCACGGAGAGACTTTCCTAACCCCTGAGAATGAGCGTAAGGCAAAAATACTAACAACTGTTGCTTTTCATCTTACTGTTAACATCAAAGACTCCCTCTATCTGCTCCTCTCTCTCTGTCTCCCTCGCTCTCAATTCTCTTTCTCTTAATTTACTTGCCTTTAAACTGCAAAACCCCTCTATCCTAACGCTTGCAAGAAAACGTCGATTTTACTCACTCACTCGCCCTACATTTACCTCTTATTTCTCAAGACAGTACCTTGGTGAGGCTGCGGGCAGCACTGTCCTTGCCCCCAGGGGTGAGATTTCTGAGTTGGACGTCCAGCAGTTCGACTAGTTGGACCATGGCCCGCACTGTAGATGGCACATCGCCAGGATGCAGAAGTCCTTTGGTCTGCTCTGCCAGTTCCCTGGCTACAATTGCTGCCGTCTCGCCCGACCGAAGCTGCATGTCAGAGTGGATGACAGGGTATGGGAAAGTCACAATGTGCAAGAAGAGATGGATGGCAGTAAAGAAAAAAAAAACAAACAAATAAAACAAAAAGGTGAGAAGTAAAGGGAAAGTTTGAGAAAGTAGAAAAAGTTTGTGAGGGCATTACAAGTACACAGTGAGACAGAGGAAAAGGCAACAACGGATGGAGAAGTAACAGGAGGGGGGAGGACGGATCGGCAGGGAAGAGATGTATGTGCAAAAGAGTGGAAGTTGAAAAAGACACAAGGAATAGAAAAAATAATACATTTGCAATATACTAAGCATATACTAAGCTAAGCATTATGTTATAGAGAGAACTCCTGTTTTAGCACCTCAGATTTTCTCTGTTTTGTCATAAAAATGGGGCAGCAAAAGTATAAGTAAGTACCAAACGCATTTTCCATAAAAAAATAAGCCTATCATGAGGTCTGCTACCCTTTTAAGATAAGAGCCCACTGTGAATTAGGGATGCTATTGAACATTTCCTCTTTCCTACAGCTATGGCATATCCCTCAAATCTCTAACACGAGTTAGGGTTAACAAATGAGGATGGATACATGGCCTAAATCTTTCCCTGTGACCAGTGCCCCTTCATGCGTGAGAAAAATTGCTCCAGAACTATGTTCATCATGCGCTAAGCTTAAACTGGGGCTTGATAGGAGCCACGAGGTCTGGGGGTAGCTTTCAGACTTACTTTCTGCATGATGTGGTTGACCCAAGGTGACGTGCAATTGCTGAGGTCAGGGCCTTGGGTATCCCAGTGGCCCAAATGAGCTACGCACATGTATGTAGCCACGCCTGCAAGATAAGCAAAGGGAAGATAATATGACAGCGCTGACATTCACAAGGAGAAAGGAAGACTCTTGAGCTCCTTAGGGTTCGCTAAGCATTTTGTGTTTGCCTGTGTGTGTGTAATTGGTGAATCATTACTGATGTGTGTATTAACTGACCCAAACACGAATATTTGTCCTGACAAAGTGTTGTGTATGTGTGTGAGTGTTATATCATTTTTCCAATAATTACTTGGTAGGAGAAAAAACAAAAAAAAGTAATATATAGATTATTCACACACACTGTTACCATGTATAACTGTTTATGCGATAGAAACTATTTGGCCTCCTTACCCAGTGTCCCTACAGGGCACGGCTGTTTGGCCGTCTGGCCCTGCTGTGTGCGAGGCCACGATATGTCGGCTGTCACTACTGGATTACAGAAGTCTTGAGGAGGGAGGATTGGGGGCTGTGGGGGTGCTGGAGGGACTTGCACTGGAGGGGATCGACCCCCAACTTTCTGATTGGTGTCAGGAATCTGATTGCTGTCAGACGATGAACCTCCAGGAGGAACCAGAATGGGCTGGCGGACAGTGGTGGTTGTTCGATACCGCTGACCAGGGGATGTAGTCAGTAGAGGCCTTGGAGTAGTGTAGGAGGGGGGAGACCGTGTGGTGGTGGCGGCACGGCTGGTAGATGAAGAGGAACCTCCCCCACCAATTGGTCCCCCTCCTCGGTTTGGGGGGATTATGGGAGGCGGGCGAAAGTCTAGGAGAGAGGAGACTCTGGTTAAATTCACAAAAACACACAAAGCCTGAGTTCTTCAACGAAAAGCCAGAAGGAAAAATATGTGCTGTGCACATTTGTGGATCCCCACAGTATTAGATTACAGGTGGTTTTATGAGCCCTGGAGGCTTCAAGGTTCATCCTTGGGATAAAAAACATAAGATGTACAGTGTTAAAAGACCCATCCGCATTAGCACCAAATGATTCGAGCAATCAAATAAGCATAAATAATGTAGCGACGGACACAAACACATTGCAGGGATTTGTTTACACGGTGCCAAATAGCTTTGACAGGGAGTAGCTCATGTTTCTGATGACTTCCCAATGTTAGTGTTTCATCCTTGTCAGTGCGGTCATGCGCCAGATCTTTGTGGGGTCGTTTCCTACTATCGAGTCCTATTTATTACCATCAATTGCAGGACATGTTTCTAAACAGTTCAGCCAACAACACTTATAACAGAACAAACTTGAACGTGTGTGGCAAAGTTGGGTTTGTGAAAAAGTTTCAGTGTATAAACTGCAACTCTCCAGCTCAAAGCAAGACAAGTGATTGGTTTTTCCCTGCATCTGTGTTTCCTTTGGGGAAACTAATGGTTCTTGCTGCTTAACCTGGCAGAAAAAACATTCTTTCAGTGGCATGCATGATTCATAGCACTATGACATCACAAGAGGTAGGAAGGCCACTTAAATGCATACGGCACACACTTTTATTGTCAATATTTAATTGTAAAGAGGTTCAATTATTCACATTGACCCTGTTTAGGGGACAGAAATAAAGAATGAATGGATGAGATGATGGGAAGCGTACAGTATGTTGGTGTCTGTGCCATCGTGGATGCAGAGGCTGTACCAGTCTGTCTCACTCTCTTTGCAAGATCAGTCTTGCACGATTAAAAAACGATATGAAGAAATGAACAATTTTTTAATTTGATTAACAGTTAAATACCGTACACTGGAGGAGACTAGTCTCTAAAGCTTAATTGTTACTTGCCTTTTACAAAAGCACAGATTAGTCTTATCCGCCGCACATTTACTATACAGCTGAGCATATTTGTATATGTAAAATATACACAAGAGCACTTTTTAGAAGATTGTAATTACAGACATCTGTCTATTAAGTTTACATATTCCACATTATATGAGTTGCCTTGTCTCCAAACGACACTGTAATAATTTAATAATATTGCACTTTTGCACCTGGTATTTTTAGATTCAGCTACAACTTAGTTACTAAACAAAAATCAATAGAAGATTCTAAAAATGTGTTCTGGCTTCACCCTGCTATTCAAATCCCACAGTGTGTGACACGCAAACACACACAGCACAGATCACGAGGCAACTCAAATATGAACTCTTCAATTTCACGTTATGCTACTTTCTTCCACACAAATATGTATTTTCTAATCTTTCTCTTCTGAGTCAGCTTGTAACTTTTTTTTTTAACACACAAAGCAATGATAACCAAAAAGCTGTTTAGAGAAGACTGAGCTGCACGTGCCTTCAAACATTTCATATTTCTGATTTCTGGTTAACAGGGTTCTTTAAAAATTTCCCGTTTAAAAAATAATAACAATAAGCTTAAAAACTGCCTTCGTGCTAAAATGATTGATTTCAAAATTTTCAGGAGACTTGTGTTTCTCATTGGTTTGCCTTAGGTCATAATACGTATTACACGGTGGTCACTGACACTGTAGGGTTGCAGATGTTTCACTGAAGACGTGCAAGTCTGACATGAGCCTAAATATAACTCCACACGTGTGTGTGTGTGGCAGCTGTTTAGCTCTTTCTGATTTTAATTTCACATTAATTTTCCACTGATTTGAATTAGACAGTGAACCTACGCGATAGACGTAATAACAAGTGAAACAACCCATTAAGTTATAAATGGACTGTGGAAAAAATTTGCTTTACTTTTTGCATTGTTTTAATAAATGTTGTCTATTTTAATTTGTTCCTTGTTTTTGGGTAGGGGGGTTTGTTGGGTAGATGTGAGTGGAGAATAAAGTGCGAGTGTGTGGGTTGTTGTTGAATGGAGTGGGTGTTTACATTGTTTCCTGTGAACTAAAGTTGTCCCTTCCTGTGGATTTTCTTTCTTTCTCACTTTAATTAAAAGACACCGGGCTGTGCTTCTCTCCATCATTCTGTCTTCCTCCCTTTCTGTCTGTCTGCTTGACTGACAGCCATCTTACATCCCGCTCCTCCTGTACGTTCTGTTCTGTTCCTTCACAACTCAATGGAGTGTTTCCGTACCTAAACTGTGCTGCTCCCCGTTCCTGAATCACTGCCGCCCTGCCTCATGCATTCTCCACGGAACATTGCCATCAATCATGCGTGGCGGCAGTGGCCTAGGGACTAGCTGTCAATCTGCGTGTGTTTGTATGAGTGTGTGTACTTATGAAGCAGAGACAGAGTATGTGTGTGTGCCTATCTGGACTCAAACGGGAAGCTCCATTAGGGCCTCTGCCACAACAATAGAAGAGTAATGGTGTGTGTGCATGTGTGCGTGTGCGTGACTGAGGTTGATGTCTGCTGTCATTCCAGTACAGGGCAGCAAACACACTGGCTGGCAGCTCCGGGTGAGGTAACACAAAAGTCTGCAAGCATCATAGGCAAGGGGCCACAGCACATCGCTCTCTATCTCTCTTCCTTCCTTCCTTTCTTCCTTCCTTCCTTCCTTCCTTCCTTCCTTTCTTCCTTCCTTCCTTCCTTCCTTCCTTCCTTCCTTCCTTCCTTCCTCAGCTGTTCTTTTAACATTTTTCACCCGATCTTATCTCTCACTCATAACTTTCTTCCACTATCTGAGACATCTTGTAGCCTTTCTCAGCACTACTTTAAATGTGCACTGCACTATGTTTTCTTATTTTTTTAGTTTTCTCCTCCTTTTCCTTGTTGTTTTGCAGCATTTTGGCTAAAAACGACATTCTAATGCTATGAATTCATCACCGCCATCACTCAGGATGCTGTGTAAGAGACCGTAGGGAACTATAGGAGCATGACATAACAGGTCCATGAAACATTTATGAAGAAAGAAGGCTAGAGGTTGCAGTTGTGGGGACTGACATATCTCCCGGCATCGAAACCGAGGGAACCTTGAGGAAATGTGCCGTGACAACTTCATGATGTCAGCTAACCTAAACACTATGCTCTTTGCCAAAACTGGTGCCACAAAAACACGCTGACAAATTTAGTACAAGCTCGTCACTTAAGGATTTTACACGTATCTAAGCCTTGCACATGCTTGTGGGTGACATATTTTAACACATATATATTTTTAGGGCAAACCTGAGTCACTACCTTACCTGCCTTTGCATACCAGGAGATGAAAAATGGCCATTGTGCAAAAGAAACAAGATTTTCTTCAGCGTCTTAAACTGACCAATTTGCTGAAGCCTGGTCTGCAATTGCTCCTTTTTTAAATTGAATTAACTTTCTTTAAATCAGTCATTCAAATAATACATATTTGTGCAACAATGCGATTACAGTTGCACTGATGAATAAGATCAAATAATTGCCGAGCTCTAATCTCATTCAATTCTACTGTGCAAACTCCATCTGATGAGGAAGCTCGCGTAATATAACTGAAAGCAACAGATCAGTTACTAATGGACCCAGTGGGCTCGTAGTTGTGCTCTCTGTTGCTTCCTCGGACAAGAATAAACACTTAATCTCAGAAGTGCCTGAAATGCATCTACACTTTCATGTCAATTGCCAAACTCCATCTGAAGAACATTTGGTATTCTATTCTATTCTATTCTATTCTATTCCACTCTATTTGTTTTTCTGACCTGTAGCAAGCCCAGGGGAAGGTGAGACAGAGACAATGGCAGGGTGGCAGTAAACTTGTTCCTGAAGTTGTCATCTGTCACCACACTGGAGGGGCCACAGAGATGCTGTCAGTCAGCCTGGGATGCTAGCACATGATCATCTGACATGCAGACAGGCACTGTGTTTGTGTGTGCGAGTGTGTTTGTGTGTGCCGTGATGTTTTTCTGTGTGGGTAAGACTGCCTGTCGCTGCCTCTGCTCTGTTGCAGAGAATGCTCTTGTTGACTTCTCACTTGGTAAACAGAGGGATCGTAAATCCACAACACAAAAGGTAGAAGGCAGGGAGGAGAGAGGAGAGGGAAAACGAACTTCCCCTGGCAAGTTTCCCACACTGTCAGAAAAAAAATGGCAGACAGGCGGCAAGAAGGAGAGGCAGAGTGAAACGGAAGCAAAGAGGGACTTGAATTAAGGGAGAAGTTTTGCAGAACTTGAATGAAGTGTCTATTACATTATCGAGAATGTGAGACGATTTAGCGAAAATCTACTGCATCCGTGCCCTCACACATGCAAACACTATTCTGAGCAGTCTAGAGGGGTAAAGGCAAAATGAATCTGACTGGGGGCCCAAACGCTTTCTAGGTTTGATGGTAGCACACGCACTAAATGGAACTGCATACAGCGATAACATGCCACCCCTATGGCTGAAGAGCACACACACACACATAAAACCAGAGCTTGTGGCGAGTGGCTCAAGTCTGCTGATAAGACAGAATGGAGCACTTCAAAGTAGCGATACTTTCAAGATTAAAAACAAAAAAAAAACCCACACATACACAAAAACAACCCCCACTAATAGAGCCTCACTCAAAATGGCTGCCAGGGACCCGCACCACGATCTACAGCTAATGCTTCACATGCAGACACATCCCTGCTCAGCCCTGTTGGCTTTCCAGTTGCATAATCATGCCATCCCTCTGCTGAGCTCTAAGGCACCTGCAGCAAGTTTTCCAATTACATGCTTCTTTCTTAATCAGAGGAAGCTCCCTTGTTCAAAGCAAAAAGCTAACGGGACAGACCAAATTGTCTTTTTTAACCCCTTTTTTTTTAAGTTTTAAAATATAAAGAATCATCAGCACATTCCTTTAGAGTCTTGATCGCTCCTTTTCCAGGCAGGCTATAAACTTATGTCAGTTATATGAGAACTGCGATGAAAATTTGTCTATAAGGCATCTAGTAAAATACAATGAATATATTTGAATGGGAGTTGTTTGCTTTGCCCCATATCTTTCAAAATTAAGGGCAACCCTGGCTGGCTTGCAAAGGTGAACCCAGGCACAGTTCAACTGGGCATGTTGGGTATGATATGCATGTAGCGTGATCGCTATCCAAGCCCAAACATGGATCTACAATGCTTCCTCGATATGGCTGTATTGTTGTTAACTACAAATATGAGCACAAAAAGCACATAAGGTCGTGAAACTTGTACTCTAAAAGCGTATTTTTTTTCAGCCCTGCATTTGTGTTTGTGAAAGAGAGAGAAAACAAGCACAAGACAGGAATCCATACGCTGAGCCAAGCTGATGGAGATTTGGGCCTAGATCTTCGAGGCCAGTGTGAAAGCAGGCCAGCAGTGGGGTCGGGAGGGGGACCAGTCTTTCTAAATGATGGTACACGGCAACCAGTCTCAGTACTCCGTTTTTTGACCTGCACATTTAATGTCAAAATGTCAAAAGTAAAATCCTAATGCACATAAGGGGACATGCTCCGATAACTGCTATTGTTTCTGTTTACCTTCTGCTGGGCTGTGGATTTCCCTTCCACTCTATTGTCCAAGCTAGGCCTGCTTAATTTGGCATCTGCTCTTTGGCAGGAGGAAAGCAGTGCTGAGGCCAAATGCACGCAGAGGGCCTGGCAGAGGCTATCCAATCGATAAGGACACACTCCAGGCAAGGAACAGGTGCAGCAGACTCTCTGAAGCAGAGCTCAGTCTCTGCTGAGATGGCTGTGCTGTAATGTTTTTGGGAGTGAGGGAGATAGGCAGCGATTGAGGAGCCGGTGAAAGATGCAGGTGTAGAAGACAAGAGTGGACAAATTCCTCAAAGTTACTATCTAATAAAGCATTTGATATTGGTGTACAAGAATGGTGTTATGAAGAGAGCGTAGAAATGATCGGTTTACAATGTACTATCTAAAACTACGTAGACATAAGTAACAGTTATATTCAGTAAAAATGACATATACCTGAAAATGCTTAGATGCTAGGACTTTTCACTTGAAAGCCGCATTGTAAATTACTTTTACAAATCTTTCTACAAAGATGGGCTCAAAAGATATTAAATTATAAAGTTGTCCCTTTCTAAACAATCATAAAACAAACTAAGTAACCTCCCTTCACTTTTGCAGAGCTGTGTTATCATGTGATGTGAATAACTAAAGGACCTAACAGACTCTCTCTCTCTCACACACACACACACACACACACACACACACACACACACACACACACACACACACACACAAACAGCTTGCTTTGACAGGCCAAAAATGTTCTGAGGGTTAGTCTAATCAGTGACCTGGTGGAAGATGGTCTCCACTTCAACCGCTAAGTATTTTTCTTTCTCCCCTTAAGCTGGCTTCCAACATTTCCTGCACTGCTAAGCACTGCTGCTTGATTGCAATCTGTTGTCAAGGAGAAAAGGAGAGGAGGGAAGAGGAAGAAGGAAGGGGAGAAGAGGAGAGGAGAGGAAACGAGAGAAAAGGAAAGGAAACAAGAGGAAAGAGGTGGACTTCCTTAGGAAATGTAACTATGCAATTTCAGCCATTAAGAGTTCAAAGGTCAACCTTTACATCTTGTTAACCTGACAGTATTGAAAGCAAGGTCATCTTTATTTAACAGAAGTAGTGTTTAATTACTCTCAAGGACAGATCATTTTGACTCTCCGGTGTATATTGTGTTGCCTAATGGTTAAACCACACATTTTATTTTATTTTCTACTTATCTATTGCTTAAAAGCAACGTGCCAATGTGAGAATTGTATTTTTATTACTAAAACACTTGGAAGTAACTGTCAAACAATATGCTGTCTTTTTGTCTTCTAATTAACTTTTTTTTTTCTGGAGCACTGCTCTCCAGTTGCCAGAAAAAAAACAATCCACCAGGATTACTCCAGAAAGTTTCGCGCAATGTTTCTTTTTTTTAAAACCGATTTCAGTGTGTTGCATCTATCCCATAGAATATGCAATCAGACTGTCAGACATGAAATTAGGACCTCGGGTAGATCACAATCCTAAAGAGCTGCGAGTTAGCACTAGAAAGAGTATATATAGCACTTGTGAGAGTGCAGTAAGGTGGGAAAAAAAAACCCTGCACAAGACAAAATGAGAAGAGAGTGAAGACAAGTAAAACAAAGACAGAGAAGGCAGTGCTTCTTAGTTTTAGCCATGTTTTTCCCTCCTACCCCGTAGATACAGATAACATGAATAATTTTGTGACTTTGTTGGGAAAACTTTTTAAAGTGTGGCAAGGCAGACTGAAGGTGATAAATTATTCAAATGTTTCATCGGAGCCATGCCGCTTGCGTAGGGCAAGTCTCTATAATATGCATGTAAGAAGACGTGATGAAACAACTCCATAAACAGTAGAGAATGAGAGAACGTTTGGGGATTGTGAGGGAGGAGAAAAGGGTGATGCAGAGACAAGTGACTTTGACTTTACATAGGCATTCAGTAGGACTCTATAATATATAGATCTAAAGGACTCTCAATGAAATAGCGCTGTGTGATGTGGGAACCGGTTGGGAGCAGAAAAGGAGGACAGATTAGGCGCTAGATAAGGAAGACAGAGTGAAAAACAGAGGAAAAAAACACTGAGTGAAAGAGAAAGACGTATGAGCAGGATGGAGGAAATGTTAAGAGTCCTGTCATTGTGAGGGCATGTGTTTGTGTAAGAGGCAGGGAGAGGAAGAATGTCGATTTAACAGAGAGAAGTCCAAACATTAACAATAAATGCAGAGGGCACAGTTTACTTTCTCGTTAGGTACCAAGGGAGAAATAAAACATGCATTTCAAAAAGAAAAATTTCTGCTCCGTGTTACATCAATGACGCGACAGAGAAAACCTGCACATCATATGTTAGCCCATGCTGAACTAAACCTGCTTTATTTGTTTCTCCCCTGCGACCCCCTTTAAATCCGTCAATGCGATATATGAAACTAGGCCTGACATTTTCAGCACCGGGGTAAATAAACATGACCTTTAAATACCTCAAACATTTCAGACTTCTGCATATTGTGATAATTTTCTAACATATGACTCGAATTAAGACATGGTATGTATATATGATAGAGAAAATATTAATTTAGGTACTCAAAAATGTTTAGGTCTGGTATCCATTGTGTCATTGTTCATGTGTTCGTTGTGGACATTACTGGTGATGGAAGTTGTGTTGAACGGCAATCTTTCCAAATGCAAATAAATAAATAAATAAAATCAAACATGGTTATATATGGGGATTATATTTCGCATAATATAAATCTTTCTCTTGTACCGCCCTGTGATCCTTCCCAGTGAATCAAATCAAACACACTCAAACTGCTGCATAGCTAACAAAAGCTAGCATCTAACTAGCATACGTGGCTGATGTTGACTTCAACACAACCTCCTCACTAGCTTTCTGTGGCTTTTGACCAAATATATTTGTCAGAGTTCATGCTTCTTTTGTCTTTAGGGTGTAGTGAAACGGCGAGGCTGAAAGAAAAATAGGCTAAAGACGTGTCTTTGCTGTTGCTTTGTCCAAACAGGTGAATATAACAGCAATCAATCACTGGAGGAGAACATCAACAACCGCTCCATCGTCTGAAAACGCAGCTGTCTTTTTCTTATTCGTGACTGACGTCATTTATACGTCATCAGTGTTTCTGCAATTGTTCTCCCTGCCAGTGGAGGGAGCAAAAAAAAATCCACACTGCATGTTTAGCTGCTAGGTTGTTTTACTAGTGTACAATGACCTCTGACTGCGCAGTAGCCTAATTCAGCATGCTAAAATAATATGATTATAATATATATATATATTTTTTAACCACGGCCTAATACAAGTCTGTTTATCTTTTCCATTTTTGCTTTAAATAAGAGTACTTTTACACAAGTTCAGTCTTTCAGCATACCGTCCCTGCCCTGTTGTTCACATTGAAATGTGTGTTCCAAAAGCAAACAGTGCAAGCACTTCAGACTGAATTCTTTTAAACCATTTGCCTTTTGTCATCCGGACACAACAAAGTAATTGGTTCTCTCTGCGTTGTACCCCAATTACACTCAGCTCTCAGTGGCCTACCTCATCCTTCTCTCCGAGCATGGCCCATTTCCTGCCTCATTTTATATCTTAAGAAGTCCATATGAGCCGAAACAAAAACAAGGCGCGCATTAAGCCACATCAGTAATGAGTGGAAACCCTCAGAATGGCTCTTTTTCTTTGGTCTGTTTCCTGGACTGACTAAGAGACATGTGATCATACTCACAGCAGTATATGCTGAATGCATTTAGTTAGTGAATAAAATGGTCGAATACCTTCTCTAGTTTTAGAAGGCACAAAGGGCAAAACACTGTGCCAAAATGCAACAAAATAAAAATTTAATGAGCTATTGCCTCACTTTAAGAAGAATGAGAGACTCGTGCAGTTAAGCCAGTTAAATTATTTCTTGTCTTCACTGAGTGACGGAGTGAAGCGAGGAGGAAAGTAAAAGTGCGGAGCAGCATTGATTGTATGTATTTATCCCCCGCTGGTCAGCAGTCTGGCTTGTTGCTGTGCACTGGAGGTCATTCTTCACATTGAATCTCCATTGATCTCCTCTTTAGAGCCTCCTGAGACACCCCAAGCTCTATTATGAGAGTGTTCACACTCACCAATAAACACGAATGTACGCTCATGAATAAAGAAAAAAAAAAGAACCCGTACTGTAAGTACATTAGCACATGGGTATGGATATATTATTATGCATGTCTAAACATACACATAAGCATATTTTTACACCATGGCCCCCTTCCACATACAGCACACTGATCGGTAGAAACCAAGTTTAATGCTGCCTCTCTCTATAATTTCTTGTACTGTGCCTCCTAACTGCTTGTAAGAGCATGCGTTAATTCAGACATCATTTAATAAGACATGCAGCCAGACTGCCTTGACCACTCCATAGAAAGGTGCTGAAAGGCAATTACGCTGGGCAAATAGCCCTTCAGGCTCCAGGGGCCTAAGCCCTTCCATCCAGAGGGAAGGAAGAGGGGAGGGTGTACTCTAACCTCACACCAGAGTTATATGAGTCACCCTCGGTTAGATAGACAGAATTCCTAGTGCTTTTAAACAGATACAGCAATTCTATTTAAGGTGACTCATTGTTAACCCTAATGAGTCACCTTACCAGCTGGATTTATGACCCTGTATCGAAATACTTTGACCTTTATTTGACCTGATCCATGTATGACCCCACCCCCTACGCTTAATCATGTAAAGAATTTTGATTGCATCTGTTATTTCTGACAGGAAAAAAAAAGACAAAAATGAACCAGGTTTGCGGTGCCCAAAGAATTTAAAAGCTGCACTGGCTGGAAAAAGTGTCCTTTTGTGTACTCCGGTGTCAGGCTGTAATCATCTGCTGCTGTAATACAAACAACCTGTCTCTCAAGACATATCTATTAAAATTTAAACTGCTTTTGTCTTTTAAAAGTAATAGTTAGCTTTGCGCTTTAGCACTGACACAGGGAAATTGCAGATTTTAGTCAGTTTGCATGGTGAGAACATTTGGGAGCAGATACATATGGATAAATGGATAAAAAGCAAACAAAAAAGTGCATGTAACGGCTTAAAGTGTGTTCAGATTGTCATCTTATATGGATGTGAAAGCACCATCAGTTCCCCCGTCTTCCACATACTCCTGGCTCCACTCAAGAGGAATGCATTATGATTTGTTAAGCAGCTGGGGAAACTAAAGAGAAAGCTGGCAAGTGGTACATTAAGAGCCACAAGGCATTTACGGCATTACATCATTGGAGATAGTATTCTTCTAAAGGTAGAGATCAAGGTAGCCTTTATGATATCTTTCTCATTTACGCGTAGAGGAATCTACTGCCATCTGACATCCACAACTTCAGTGGCAGTGGTATATGTAGGACCAGCTGTAAACGTTTTTCTTTTTTGACTTCTGAAAACATGCAGATATCACAAGTGGGGTGGTGGAGGAACAGTCGTAATTGAGAATCATGACAGCACAGATGGTGCTTTCCTTTTTCTTCCTCTTCAAGTTATTTTGAACAATTAATTATTGGAGGCAGATTACTGCCTATAAGTATTCCTTATGTCACAAGAAAACTGTTTTATTTTCTTTAATGTTAGCATTAAAAAAGCCAAGGTAGTTCACTCGAAGATTTAAAAGAAATCACATCACGGGCTAGTCATCACTTTCAGTACCAAAGACATTTTCTAACCGGCATAATTTTCTTCTGGCTCACACATATAGTAACGTGAAATTGGAAATCATTAAGGGAAGATGAAAAAACGAGGTGGAGTAATGAGAAAGAGGTAGAGAAGGGAATCTTAGACTTTGGCTTGGACCTACCATTGTTGCCGAAGTCGAGCGAGTACTTGACCACGTGGTAGTTATTCCACACATACAGCAGGTTGTCTCTAGGGTTGTAATCCACTGCAGCTATGTACTGGTAGGAATTAGGGAAGGGTATGTTAACCGTCATTTCTTTCCCCTTATCAGTGTTGTACATGTAGTCAATCTTGTTCCCTGTGCCTTCGTTGTCATCATCTTCATAGACGGTTTTGACAACATAAAGGACTCCGCAGATCATGAACGCATTGGAGGCAGAGCGCTTGTCGTAGCTCGTGTCCCAGGAGCCTTCGATGCGCAGGGTGTAGGGATTGAGCTGGCTCACCACGATGCGCCCATTGTTCTGCTCCGTTGCGTAGATCACCCACAGACCGTTCTCATCCACCGCCAGGTCAATGTCCGACTTGCCCCCCCAGCGGTAGGGCGACGTGTCGTGGTAGTTGGCGTTGGCAATAATCGCCTCACCGCTCTTGATGCGCGTGCGCAAGTCAAACTTTACGATGTTGCGGGTCCGCTCCTTGTTGAAGAACAGCGCACCGTCATAGACGACAAAGCCAGTGCCGTCCACCCGATGCGGCAGTTTGTATGTGGTGGTGGGACGGCCTGCGATGAAGTCCTCCTTCGATGAATACTCAGTCAGCGTGTCCGTGCGGTATGGTGTCCAGGGCATGTAGTAGATCTTGTCAGAGGCCTGCAGCGGGTCTTTGCACCAAGCACCAGACTGATGGTCCGATTCAAAAAGATGTTCGCTTTGGTAAACTCCCCGAAGAATGCCGGGGCACAGAAACACTGAGGAACAAAAGAAAACATTTTCACATTAGATAAGTTTAAATTACACGGCTGATGTAAAATGTCAACTGTTCTCAGTAGAGTTCCTGACAGAGCTTTTGAAATGTTTGCCTCCATTCATACGTGTTTCTAAAAAAACATAACAGAGTATTTTAACTTAACCACCGGTGAGTGATGATGACATGATAGGCTTACTGTGTTGTGATTTGGATGTTGTATAGTCACTGTCATTGTTAAGCACAGCAACAGTATGCCTTCTATTCAACAGATAATACGATACTCTCACAGCGAAAAGATGAAGAGAAAATGGCACATTTTGTTCTACTTCCACCCTTTCCCTCTATTCCCATTTCTCCCTCCCTCCTCAGCTCCTCATTAGTCTCACAGCTCTTTCTTCCTTTCTCTCCCTTTCTATTTCTGTCAGGAACAACCAACTGTAGAACCAAACACATCTTTTATCGTCTGCTGTTTTTGCAGTTGTTACAATAATTCTTTTCCCACTCCACGCTCACTATTCTCCTCTTGGAATACTGGGGTCATGTTTTATGAGGGATGTGGGAGAAGTAGTAAATTCTGGGAAGCCAGTGCGACAAGAGTCATTGGA
>NW_005187588.1:298633-301710 GCF_000239375.1 Pundamilia nyererei
TAGAGTTGCCAGATGTGCACTGTGGCTTTCCCATTCTCTCAAATAATATAATTCCAGATCCCACGCATGAGGCTCTGACTATTGATTGAATTTTCACTGGCTATCTGTTTTCATTTCATGAGGGAAGCATTTTAAATATTAAACGTCCACGTAACTCTCTGATCATTGGCTCGTCACAAAAACGTGCTCGGCCCATTGGAGAGTTCGTTAAGAAGCATTCTACACATACCGTGGAATAACGTGAGCGGAGTGTGTCTAATGAGAACCAGTAGTTCTAAATTGCTTCTATATGCTGAGATCAAGCTGTCTTAATATAGCAGCAGTGACAATGAAAGAGATGTCATGCTGCCACAAGGTACAAAACGCTTCAAGCGCTGGCATCAAAAAGTGACGCCCAATCCCGGATTTTGAGCATGTGCGAATGTGGGCGTGCTTGCTTCACAGACTTACCTTTTTGTTCTACTTCTGCACCAGCCATAGGCAAAAGATTTGAAGAAAAAAAGAAAGCACAAGAGCGAGAAAGAAAGAGATAGAGACAAGAGACAAAAATAGATTAATGATGCAATAATAAGGAAATCATGATAATACAATCTCAGATCTCCATAATCGGCCTCATATTTCATTCTAACCTTGTGAGAGTGCCAGGATGCTCTCCATGTGTGATTGGTAATAACATTACATAAGCGTCTGAGGAGACTGCACTGCAATGGGGAAGCTATTTGACAGTATTCAACTCACATATGTTGCACACGCGCATGTGGGCAGACAGAGATGCACATGTAAGGCAGACACAGAACGAGGGAGGGAAGACAAAATGAGAGCAAACACACAGGAGCATGGCACAACACGCTCAAGCACACATGTTCACGCTGTCCGCGGTGGTCCTCAACCCGGTGCAGGACAAAACAGAGCAATGCAAAATGACCTGAGATAATGAGCTCTTTAATGTATGCTAATAGCGGCGGCGCAATGAAAACCAGAAAATTTATTTGATTACTGGGATTGCTTTTCAGTGGACCAGCCAAAACTGCCACATTAAAATGCTTTCTGGTGCACGGTGGGTGAGCTAATGCTTGGTGTATGTCATGCCATCTTGTGTGCCTCTGAAAATGAGAGTGAAGGCATCTCTTGGGCAAGCAGGAGCATACTAAAAGAGCTGGCTTGCTTCAATCCCAACACCAGTTCCCAGTCTATTACATTCAAAGCATTATCCTTAAAAATCTGCGAGGATTGTTCATGTTGCCCGGCAATGAAATGTGCACAATTGCCTGGAACGTCTTAAACATATGAATTCTATTCCACCTTGGTCCCAGAGGGACTGAGTGGAATGTGAACACGGCAGAAACTTAATCCTGCAGGCAGTGCCCTTGTGTCTTTCAAGACTTAGAGACCTGCTGAATGGAACTAGTCCCATGAGAAAGGTGTGTGTGTGGGTGTATGTGTGGGTGTGGGTAGGGGAGAGGAGAGGAAGGCAGAGTCTTCAAAGGAAAAACATTTGGAAGAACTTCCAGGACCTCACATGTTTACATATATCACAGATGCACTACATACTACATGCTGCATGTTTTAATTCTTTACTACATTAAACCCAAAACTTATCCCCAACCACAAGGCATACACAAACACATGTGGCACACAGAACACACACACACCTTCATACACAGGCAACCATTAAATCCTAAGCTCATGAAAAATGCATGGTAACTGGCGCGGCTTAGCACAACTCCCGATAAATAAGCAATCTCCGAAAGAAGATCATGTTAAACCTAAAACAAGTGTGTACATCCGCGTGTGCACGTGTGTGTGTGTGTGTCCCTGCGAGGTAAGATATAAAAAGGTTCGTCACAAGAAAACAGTTCCCTTGTGAGAAAATCTTGGAAAGAAAGCAGATAGTCTGTCTAGGCAGAGGGGTGTGCACGACGGATATTACACACACTCACTCACACCGGCATCCGTACATATAAATAACACAAAGAAAGGCATCGCGGTGGAGAAGACGAGGATTAATGACACCAAACAATGAGGCCTTCACATTACCTCAGGCTCTTACGGAGCCTCGCAGACACAGAGGAAAACACACAGAGTTCAAGGTTGCCAGCAACTAATAGATTTCAAATGAAAAAGTGTGGCAGCAACAAGTAAACCAAATGGCACACAAAATGTCAGACAAATGTCATTCAATTTGTACTGCTGCTCGTTGTTTCACCAGATTAATGGATATCTCTGTTGGTGAGCTCATTGCGGGGTTGTTCTGCGGTATCTCTCTTTTAATCTTGAGGACAAGGGTAAGAAATGAAAGTTTGTCATAACAGTCATTGATTTTTTTTTTTCCTCTCCAGTGCAGACGGTCTGACAGAGCGAATATAGGGTGGTCGGATATTTATTGAAACCTCAAGGTTTTCTCAAGGGCAGCTCGAGCATGCAAGATGATGCAAGAGATGAAAAGTCTTTTGTGCTACTGCTAATTAAACTGCTGAGTGTAGCTAAAAGAGAAAGAGGAGGGAAAAATATGGACTTATGACAACTTGCCAGAAACGCGTCCTTGTTTCCAAGAAAACGTCAACAAGAAAGCATCTTCTCTCACACTGTGTTATTCATAATTGAATTCTGCAGAGGTAGCGGCGTATTTTTATCTATCCACTATCTTTGACTGATCATTTGCAAAAACCACTAGGACTGCACTATTGAATATTTAGCTATGCAGCTACTGTGAAAAAACAACAACTAATTTATTCCTAGCATGGCTTTGAATGAATATTAGCAATAATGCAAACTGCAACGGTGTGTTGTGAGGATGTGTCGCCTGACTAGTTTGATTTAATAAAAATCATGTAATTATTCATTAATATCTTCAGTAAAATGGTCTGAAAAAATCAGTAATTATACAAACAACGTTACACCCATACCTTGCATGCCTTTCGTTTTAGTTCATTTCTCTGTTTTCTGTTTTTATTTCTCCTACACCCACCGCACACACACACACACACACACACACACACACACACACACACACACACACACACACACACACACACACACACACACACAGAAGCTGTGTTAACCTAACTGTGCTGCTG
>NW_005187588.1:302435-304651 GCF_000239375.1 Pundamilia nyererei
CACACACGGAAGCACACACAGACGCACACAAACAGGGCTTCTCATGTCACTGTGATGAAGTTATTCCAAGGGTCCAATCTGACAGAAGTCTTTAATTGGACAGACAAGAAGGTGATTTTATCTTTTAATTAGCTTTCCTATTGAGCCAAGTTCTATTGTCTAAAATAGACTGCATGGGTATTGCATAACATATCACTGGCTTTTCTGATTAATACACTAAATGTGGGAGTAGGCTAATTGCTTCATAACAGCAGCCAGGAGAGCCAGGGTATACCACATAAAGATGAGGAAACGGATAGACATAATCCTAAGTGTTCCTGGCTTTTTTAACGGACGAACATGAATGAAACAATACGTATCATGTGTCTGCTCTTCAGCAACACACATTTGCTTAGATTGAATCTGTCCACGCACCAGAGTTGCCTTGGAGAAGTACTTTGTACAGCGGTGTGTTAATGTATGGATATTTATAGTCTGCCTGCAGTGCGATGAGCAAGTATACACAGGTGGCTAATTACTGCCAAAGCTAGCTGGCTAGTTTGGCACACGACTGCCACACACTCGTACCACAGAGAGTCGGAGAGAGAAAGAGACAGCACTTGATTGTAGCTTTGGACAACAGCCAAAAACCTACAGTGCAGTGGAGAGAGATGAGGAGTTTTGAGGGGTAGCGCAAGCCAAAAAAAAATCCTTGGGAAAAAAAAAAATTTAATAAAAGGAGGCGAGATGGAGGAGCAAAATTTCCCTGAAAACTGAACCGCACATAATTAAATTACCTGTTTTACAACCCACTTTGAGAATTGTTTACTATATCTATGCAGAGGGAAACGCACCTACTCTACTCGATTGGCAGCGCTCAGGAAAAGTATGCCTGCGCTTTAAAGTCGATCGGCTCATTTCCTTTCCGTGCGGCTGGCCTGTGATAAGCAACACCTGGCCTTACAGGTGACTGCAAGGGTTCAGGTGGTTACACTCAACAGACAGCACCGCCACCAGCGCGCTCGGCGTCAGGGGAGATCTGCTCGAGTGGATCCCTTGACGTTATAGTTATCTGAGCGCACAAAAGCCAAGCCTGCTTATAAATGATGACATATTAAAATTGCAGCTGGTATTCATTTCAGAACAAATTTCATTACACTATTATATAGTGTATCTATCATAAAAGCCCCTCCTCTGTTGAGCCATCTTGATTTACAACACTTTGCAGATATTTCATCACTTATTGTCTAACAAAATGCATCTTTCACGACAATGCCGCTGGCAGCATTGATTTGCGGTGTCAAACGCGCCAGTGTGAATGTTGACGACTGAAACTCCAGCCCAAATGTCAGGAGTGCCTTCTTCTAAGTTACAAGCAATATTATGACTTTTAAAAAAGAATTGATTTTATAAATATTTGATCCATTCCATGTGAAGGTTATGTGAAAGGTTTCACTTTTTTTATACATCACATTTTTCCCCTGTTGGACTTTTCCCATGGCTAAGCACACACGCGAGCAAGGTAGTGTATCACACAGCTACCTGATCCAGCCTGAACTCTTCAGTCAGTACACAGCAGATGCTAATGTACTGTCAAAAGCTCTCTCTCTCTCTCCTTCGCTGTCTTTTTCTCCAGTGCATCACCTCCCTCTCTCCATCCCTCCCTCTGTTAGCTGAGCTCGCTAATGACTTTGATTTCAGATACTGTGTATTTTCGCGGGGACACTGTTACCCTGACTGACCCATTGTTTATCAGATCCAAAAACACAAGTCATCTCCTTTTGCACTCGGTCGTTTTTTAAATCACTATTCTTTACGCTGACAAATCCATTAAATAAGGAGCGCTGTATTTTCAAGCAGGTGTGCGGTTATATCAAATAAAAACACGGAACATGCAGACAAGTCTTGAATGAATGAGAGACGAGTGAAAACACACACTGCTGCAGAGTCTTTTTTGATGCCTGCGTGTATGTGCTGTGCGTGCGTGGTGGGGCATTAAGCAGGTATCAGGTTGTGTTTCCATCTGCTCCAGAGAGGGCTCTGATAGTCCTATTATTTAATCTGCTGGTCATTCTAGACGCCAGGCAAGAGCCGTTTAGCCAGACATAATTGAATGCTTCAGTGTGGGAGATCACCTTGGCCGTCTGTATGGACTGCGGTGCCAAGGCCGTAGACAAATCTAAAGTGCATCTGTTATTTCTTACTTTAGGAGGGCTTTTGCATAAAGCATGTGTGGG
>NW_005187588.1:305041-318828 GCF_000239375.1 Pundamilia nyererei
TATGAGGGCAAAATTAAACTTCTTTACATCTCTTTGGAAATTGACTTTTTGATACAAAGAATGCAGAAATAAGCTTTTCAGTTCCAACTCCGTATGTCCTCTTGACTGTATTGCTTAGAACTGTTCTACCACAGTCATGTTTATAGCTTTACAAGCCAGACATGGCTTATAAAGTCAGGTAATATGAAGAAGAAAACAATTAAAATTAATCTCCAATCCAACCTGACAGCAATCTTTGAAAATATCAAGCGGCGTTTGCTGATAAAGTAATATTTTGGCATCGTTACTTTGTTCACCTGAAATTTTTAGTTAATGATTAACATACCTCTTCTCATTTCATTGGAGGTGCAATGTCATTTTGACGCATTCCCTTTTCATCTTTTATGCTTCACCTTACTTCTGTCTGGTTTTGTGGGTTTCACATATGCAACTGCAGCCTGAACAAAGTACCTGTAGATGCCTGTTGTGATGGGGAAATGACTGAGGGGCTGGTATTCGCACGAGATTTAACTTTTTCATTAAACAGACACAACCAGCTGCATTCTAACTTTGCTGGAATGTACTGAAAAATAAACATCAAGGACAAAAAAAAAAAATCTAATCCACTAAGTCATCACGCTGATCCCTTATGCATTTGTTCTGAAGCGAGCTGTAACCCACATTCTAGTGGAAAAGATTTTTAAAAAGCCGCACGACTGTTTCACTCTAGTGAATTTCCCCTCTCAGTCTCTTACCACCTGGTCAAAGGTCACATCACCATCTGTAATCATCTGAGACTGCCCTTGTTTCTCATCCTTGCTACCTTTGACTTTCCCGCAGGGGGGGAGAGGCATAAAATTATAACTTCCACGTAAAGTTACTGTGGGATCAAGCTGCTGAAGTTTTTGCTGTGAATGCTGCTGCCTGGCATAACAAAAACTGCAATTTATTCATATACTGAAGAGTAGTGAACTATTTAAAAAAAAAAGAGAGAGCGAGAGGGTACTTACTGTAAGGAACACACTCATACTGGACTTCGAGGTATTTGTATGTGCCGGGGCAGGGATCGGGAAAGACGTCGGGGCCGGCCACCACAGCACACTGCGTACGGTTGTTGCATCTACATAGATAGATAGATGGGATAGATGGATAGCGTCAGTTGAAAACATCCACAAATCAATTGAAAGACCTGTAACATGATACAATTCAGCGGCACCACAAACTACATTTTCCAAAATGATCGCGCAGCTGAATCAGCCTTCTCTAAAAGGTTTAAAACAAAAACGGAACACCACAGCCATCGAGGAGCCGGGATTTATTGGAGGGCTGTTGTACTGGAGTTGCATCATTTTTTTTTTTCAGCTGGAGCCCAAGCACGCTACGCCGCAAAACGCATATCCTGATATCATGTGATATAATGTAGAGCGAGATCTATTTTATCCGCCGAGTCATCCTGACACTCGAGAGTCTTCTGTGCTTAAGGACCCTTCATGTTGACACTAGAGCAGATGATACGGCCTTACCCGGTACCTGAAGTGAACATAACAGTAATGGATTCACCGAGTTCACTTGTACACAAAGGTGGCCCACAATGGATACAGAAGTGCTGTGGCACAAGGACACTTCTGCGTTGAATGTATGTGGGTGTCTGTGTGTACCTGCACGAGTGTGTGAAGCAATAACCTATACCTTTAAGATTATTTTGCCCCAGACTTTAGATAATTAATTCTAATTACCAGGGGGCCCTCTCCTCTGACACACAAAAAGTAAGTATTACTCACTCTTATTAACACAGGTTATGCAAGGCAGCACACGATGTAGTATATACCCTGTGTGTCTTTTAGGGTTTCTGCTTACAGGTGTGTATATGAGCACCTGTGAAAATACATACATGACATTTACGTGTCAGTTTCACTGAACATTTGAAAGCTGCTCGTCACAACCACAAAAGATTTGCTGGTGCATATGTTATGATGATGCATGCATGTAATAACATAAAACGCACACTTTATCTTTATCTTCCAAGTTTAAACGAGCTACAAAAGCACACGACTGAAACATATTTCTTATACAAGAATAGCAACAACAGACAAATGAGAAAAAGCTATTTTTAAAATGCTTTCATATTAATTAGCACAACTTCTCTTTCCCTCTGTGCACACCTGTCATACAGAAGACATTTACATTCAAAACATTCAGATTCTCCCATTGAGATATTTTTAATGAGCATACAGAACCCCCCAAGTCACTTTTCCTACAATACCATTCAACGATTCGCATAATGAAATATTCATAGGAGCTAATTTAATTATTAGTTCAATATTCACATGTAACACAGAGAACTAATGTAGCCTAGAAAGAACTAACTGCCTTAATTTTTTTAGCTCGGCGTCTCTCGCTGACCAGCGTGTCTCAGATCACGTGAGGGTTTATTGGAATTTGTGATGGTTTCAAAGTCTTTGTGTTGTGAAGTCTGTCATAATCTAACAATACCCACCCATCTTCTCTCCCTCCTCTCTTTTTTCTCGCCTCTGTGCTTTTTAATTTCTTGCCCTGGTACCTTCATCATCGGTCACCTGTCATCAGTGCGAGCTGTGGGCTGAGGGGGGGGGCAGGGGACACAAAACTGACACAGTGCCACAACTTTGCTCACAGCACCCACCAAAGGTCACGAATGGCTGGCACTCACTGGTGAATCAGAGCACAAAACTCCCTTTAACGACCTCACATAACTTTCTAAAGTTAAAAAAAAACAAACCAACAACTAGCCGCTAGTTATGATGTCTTCACACTGAAGAGACACAGTGGCTGAGAAAGCTCAATATAAGAAAAGAGATGGAGCCAGCCAGGAATTGCTGTGAATTTAAGCTTATTTGCTGAAAGCACAAATGAATAGCCAACTTTAATAGCTTCAAAAAGTCACAAAACGCATCTATCTTCTTATCACCTGGGCAACTTAGAGCTCGCGTCTGGAAATATTTGCGGTGCTAGAGATGTCAACTTGATGAATGTTTTCTTAGTTATGTTATGTTTCGAGTGTTTGCATGTGTTATCGTGGGCTGCGGCACTTTGAACTCTCCGATTCACTGAAGTGACAACCCGTCTGAAAAAAAAGGAGTAAAATATTCCCATAAATGTTTATGTTTCATGTCTAAGTCCTGTAAGATTTCCATATCTCACACGATGATTTACACATGGAAGTGACATCACCTTTGATCACCTGTAGAATTATTTTGTGCCAAAAAGTGCAAAAAAGGTGCCACTTTCATGAGTAAACCATAATATGAGACACAAATATTATAAAAAACACATAATAGTGAAAACATTAAAATCGAACAAGTTTTTTTTTCTGTTTCTTGTACATATTGTTAAAACTAACAACTGAAATCAATATATATATGTAATTTATTACACTATATAGTGTAATAAATTACATTAAATCATATATGCCTGATCCAGGGAACACGGGCTGAAGAAAACAACAGATAAAAATGAGTTTAAGGAAAAACTGAGAGACATGTTAGGCTTTGCAGTAGCCATGGGTATAGGTAATTGTCAATATATTTCTGCTTCAGGTAAAAAAAAAATGGCTCAGGGCTCTCATGGCTGAATCATGAGCACTGAAGGTTATGGACTATTATTTTAAATAAAAGCTATCGAGCAAAGATTTGGCATAATCTTCTCTTGCGAGCTATATCTCTCTGCTATCACTCCTTCTTTCTCTGTCTATTTCTGTCTGCACTACCTTTTTTCTTCCTCCCCACACTCTCTAAGCCAAGATAATAAACCAATTTCTTTTTTCAGCCTTTGTCCTCATCCTTCCCGCCTAGGAATTATTCCTCACTGTTCCTCCTTCTTTGTCTCTCATTCCAACTGGCTGTTTTTTCCGTCTGTTTATCTGTCTTAAACCCACTTAGCTGCAGTTTCCTAAGTCACACCCAGATATATGTGGTAGGCCGCTTATTGCTGCTGCCGTTCTCTCTTTTTCTCTCCTCTCTCCCTGCTTAATACTTTTCTCATCCCCGCCTCCCTCAGGGCGTCATCTCCAGCCTCCCCCTGTTTCTCTCTCGATCCCTCCATCCTTAGTAAAGCCTCTGCTGACGTCACCGTTCTGTCTGAGCCAGTAGTCTGAGTCAAGTCCAAAAAAGACTCCCTTATGTTCCCAGTACCTCCATCTCATTCTTTATTTGTCAACATTACTCTTATTTCCTCACTGCCAACATGTTTATCCAGAAGCCTAACAAAACACGAGAACATCAGCAAAAATGTACAATTCCTGTCCTCTCTGCATTGTGACCCATGATTAATGGAGGAGATGCAGAACATGCGCACACACACGCGCACCTTTAGAATTTATTTTTTTTTCCCAAACACCAAAATGGCTCTATATATTTTTTTCTCTGTGTTTTTCTTAGAGTTGGCAGAAAAGCTCCTTTTTTTAATTAGCATGACCACATCAAAACAAGGCAGTGGCCTGGATACCGCCTGGCCCGCTGGCTTTCTTCCTTGCAACGTGCAACACACACATGCACACGAACAAACTATTCACTAACAAAGCCGAGCTGTGGCAGGCAGGGAAAGAGAAAGCTGCTATGCTGCAGTGGGTGCTGCTGTTGTTCTTGTCTCTGATGTTTTTCACTTTGTTTGGCAGACCTCCCTTCACTCCATCTCTGTCTCTATCCCTCATATAACTGACTGATGATTTGATGAGGCTGACGCTGCCTGTTGGAGCGTGTGTGGGGTATGTTTATGCATATGTGCAGGCGCATGTATGTCTGTGAGCAGATGCAAAATGGAATAAATATTTGAGTGTTTGTCTGCGAGTGTGTGCGCGTTTGTGCGTGTGTGAGTGTGTGCGTGTGCTAGAATGCAGATGTGTTGAAGAGCTATATAATTACAGAACAAGAGAGAGCTGGGAACTAATCCTTGTGAGTTGAAAGAAGTGTCTGAGAGTGAGTGACGCATAAAGCTTCTCCAAAGTCCTCTGGAATCAGTGTTCGAATACAGTGAAACCACTCCAGAGCACTCTGTGAGTCATCTACAACTGTTTGTGAACATGCTTAACACACACAAACGTTCTGAATATCATTAATCTAAAAAAAACCCAAAAAAACCCCACTGAGCTTAAAAAAACAATTAAATGAACTTGAAGATACTTGAACTGGACTAATATAGACATACATGTATAGAAACTACTCATTTCTTTATGTTTTTCTAGGAAAATGGGAAATAGAAACTGACTTTCTACTATTCCAACAGTCTTGAAAGTTAATACTTTGTACGACCGCCTTTATTATTCAACACAGCCTGAAATTTCTTTGACAAGCGTTCTTGTAATTTCTTTAGCATTCGTTTCCCAGGTTCCTTGAAGGACCTTCCGAGCTCATATTGGGATGTTGGCTGCCTTTCGTTTCATTCTCTGTCAAGATAATTCTTCGCTGCTTCAGTAATGTTCTGGGAAAGCCAATCCGACTGTTCCACTGTGTGTTTTTCTATCCAGGTATGCTTTTACTGCATTGGAAGTGTGTTTGGGATCATTGTGATGCTGAAAAATGAAGTTGTTGCCAATCAGTTGCTTTCCAGATTGTATTTCATATCTGCATTCATGATTCAATCAGCTTTGACAAGATCCCCAACACCAATGGCTGAAATACAACTCCAAACCACGACAAAGACTCCATCTTCTTTTACAGATGGCTGTAGACACTACTTGATCTCCTCCATACATATTGATGATATGAACCAG
Source organism: Pundamilia nyererei (assembly GCF_000239375.1). Classification (NCBI taxonomy): domain Eukaryota; kingdom Metazoa; phylum Chordata; class Actinopteri; order Cichliformes; family Cichlidae; genus Pundamilia; species Pundamilia nyererei. Next base: position 310,767 of record NW_005187588.1, read on the forward strand.
AAATTTCATATTTAGATTCTGCTCTCCACAAAACCTGTTGCTACTCATTTTCGTCCATTTCTTGTTTAAGCGTCTTTTCTTTTTGACCGCGTCACTTCCACTGAGACTATTTCTGAAGACCCTTCAGTGAACAGTCATTATTTTCCCTGTGTCTTAAGGATGTTTTCTCTTTTTTTTTGTTCTCCACTTGTTCAAATTCCTCATTTTTTTTAAAGGCTGCACATCATGCTGAGATATGCCAGTTTTTCAGCTAAAAGCTCTTTGGGAATCACCTTGTTAGTTTAAAACTCTTATTTTATGCCCTTTTCTTAGACTCAGTTAAAGAAATGCAAATAAGTTTCTGGTCACCACTAATATCAGTGACAAAGTGACAATATATACCATTTAAAACTGCTTCTTTGCTAACTCGTTTGTTATGCGTAGACAACCCTGGTTAGTCGTTTGAGTTAGGTGCCTTTTTATGCTTGAATAATTCATAGGTCAGTGTTATGTGGCTTAACCAGTAAAGCACCCATTCCTCTGAAAATGGTCAGGTACAAGGATTAGGATTATTACAAGGAAGAGAATATTGGAAAGAGCCAAACATTTGCAAATAATGACGACATGTTACAGGTAATGTGTTTCTGAGGGACCATTTCAGGTTTAAGAGATCAGTAAGATGATAAGACTCATGTATCCCTTCATGCCTCTGGCTAAGGCACACATAATGCCAAAAGCTGGAGCTCTCACAGTGGATGTCTAAGTGTTAATGTAACATTTGTTTGCAGCTGTGTTGCCATCGTGGAAAAGTGCTCATTTGCAGCCACTTCAAAGCCATACAATTTTCTCAAAGAAAATAATACAGTAAGGTGGTGTATCTTAAGCTCTCAAAAGGACAATTAAGTGCCAAGAATAAAACATTTATGTGAGTTAGCAAAATATGACATAAACTCTTCTCTCTATCATCACATATTGAAAATGAATACCACTCAAAAGTGGTGGCTCAGGGAGGTTGGACATAGATAAGTCTCAAATGGGTGATTCTGTGTCAGCATTGGCCTTGCAAGGTTCAGGGATTTAAAACAGGAGATGGTGTGTTAATGTAATTTCGACCCATTAAATGCAAAATTTAATAAAATTGGTAAAAATATCGCCGTTACCACCAGTACTGTGTTTCATCACAGTTGTTTACAGCACAGGGTGTGACTGGGTGCAGTACCCTTTTAAGGAGCAGGCTCTATTTCAGAAACTTTAATACGGCCTTTTTGTAGCATCCATTTGTCCCTAATGCAACTATAGACACAACTTGAACTCTCAGTGATGACACTAAAACGATTACATAATACAGAAAAAACTATTAAATAACGAGAACTATAAGTTATGTTAATTTCTAATTGTTTATATTTACATATTCTTGGAGGATTTTGCAACATGTTTCATAACTGCATTATTGAGCATCTTTCCTTCTTTCTTTTCACACCTGCAGAGGCACTGATGGTTTAGAATACTGAGACATCTCCTGGTAGATCTGCCTAGGAGTGCTGTGCAAAGCTTGAAGCATGCAACACGGACTCGTGGTCTGCATAATGTCACCATTTTATTTTTGTCAGCTTGTTCACCCACACTGTGACGTAACTTGCAGAAAGACTGGATTTCTTTCTTTTTTTTTCCTTTTTTGACAGCTGGACAGCTACACAAACCCAGAATCAGGCAGTTAGTGGATTCAATGATAGAAGAGTCTGATATGGCTCAACACAAAAATATAGACAAAAATATAGAAATCTACCAAGAATGGTCCAGTTCCTGTTGCAAAGGAAGCGGCATTTTGTTCTTAAATACCCCATCAAATTTATCTATTGCTATGATTTGTAACACTGGTTACTGTTGCAATAAATCAGATACATTTTGTGAGCTTTTAAAATATAAAGAAATTCAACTGAAATCTACAAAGTAGCAAAAATTAACCAGTGTGAGTTGAGCATTCGTGTGTTTGTGAAAGTAAGGGGGGAGCCCAGAAGATGATTTCAGAGTGCTCTTCATCTCCTGTGCGAGTTCAGGAAAACCCATTTGACAGCAGATAGAGCCCATTCACTATATCTCACAACAGGATAAAAACCTGTTAGGCTGACCACTCACTCTGCCCCCCTCACACATCACATATGAGATTCCTCTTCTACTGGCCTCATTTCTACTTTATTAGCTCCCTGATGTGGTTATACACACATACACAGGCCTGTTTGGAGATGGACAAATGGAGTGATGGGAAAGGATGCCTAAAAGGACAAACACAGAAGGCAGGACGTGTGGAGGGGTGCACAGGAAATGTGATTTAATATATAATTGAAAAATGATGCTAGTGTTGTGAGTGACAGAGGTAAGGGAGCAAAAGAAGGCGCCTATATATGTGTTAGTGCAAGCCTGAGCACATGTGTACCATGGGGTATCGTGAAGCAGATGCAGCACATCCTCTGCCAGCCCCACCACACCACACTTATGAAGAAATGACAGATCTGCCTCTCTCTTTGTCTCTCTCCCACACACATAGACACAAACATTCCTCGGCAGTCCCCGAATGTGTTTCTGTCAGCTCTCGAACAGCCTGTCAAACAAGCCACAGGTAAAATTACGTTGTTTTCCCTACTGGGAAAAAACTTTGAAATGTGCTACATTATTAATATTTGGTTGGAGGATGCCACTCTCTCCTGTTTTCTCCTATATCTGTGTGTCATGTGATATTTTTAACTTTACAATATTCAATGCACAGTATAATATGGGATGTTGTTATTACTGTATGCTGTATGTGTGTAGCTCCTGTAAATGCAAAGCACCGGCTCGTTTACCTGTCATTCTCATCCATGCACAATAGGATATAATATGAAATGTATCCTGATAAAAAATGATAATCTAATTTTAAGTATTATAGACTTTATTTACACATAATATTATATACTTCCACCAGATAAACCTCTTCTTATCTTAGAAACAGGTTTTGTTCCTAAAAATTAAACCTAATTTAAATTTCAGCTCACTTAGTACCGTTTTAATTTACGCCCCTTGAGCAGTTATGATCTTAGGAAGATTAGATATTAACTCTGCCATTTAAAAACAGCATGCACTTGGATTTGCAAATTTGAGGTTTTTGTACCACTTAAGGAGAATGAAAGCAGATAACTGTGTTGTTTGCATAAAAAATAAATGCAGCATTTGATAAGTATCACAAAGATCAAGAAGAGCAGTGGTCCTAACATCGACCCCTGGGACACGCCTCTTTGATACGGGAAGAAAAGAGGAAGAAGATCCAGCAAAGTGGGCCTACTGTGTTCTATCTGACAAGTAATTTTAAAAACAACTGACAGCATTCCCAGAAAAGTCCTTATTATGTAGTTTATCCACCAAAGTGGCATAGACAACTATGTCAAAAGCCTTCAGCAAATAAAGAAAAGCAGAAATGTTGTATGTTCCGCAGTTCATTGCCTCAATAATGTAATTTACCTCTTAAATAGCTGTGGTTATTGTGCTGTGCTGTTTTTTAAAACTTAGTAGTTAATATTTTCTGTATTTCTGCTATAGGCCTGCAATACCCTGGCAACCTGCCTAGGGTGTACCCCTGTTCTAGCTGCACAGGCTCTAATACACGAAACCCTGAACTAAATGGATGCATGAATGGATAATAGTTCTGCTATAATATCCGTAGCTAACTTGAGAAAATCTAGATCCAGTTTTTCAGGACTTGCAGTCTTATTAGCATTCAATTGCTTTAAAGCTCTACAGATCTGTTACATCGAAAGGAGAAAAGCTGAAAGACTGAGCCATAGATTCAATAAAAAGTGCTGCAGAGTGAGCCTTCTGTTCAACATCCTGTTTTAATTCTGGATGTAAAGTGTGCTTGAACATTAAATACAATTTAGATTCTCAGTGCAATCCAACAACCTGCATTCAAGTCAGCAAAATCAACCACTGACACACTTCTGTGAACAGATAAAACATTCTTTAAAAATTAGCTACAGTAGTTGTAAGCTTGCTCTCATACAGAGAGCCATTTGTATGCAAATGACAAATGGCACACACATTTCTGAGTCTGCATAATGCCTGTGACATTGTTAAGATAATATATGATTTAATAAACGATGACAACACTATCAGATTTCAGTATGGCAGGTAGAGATGTCATATATTAGTTTTTTTTCCATTTCTTATATGTCAGAAAAAAAGAAATGAGTATAATTCCAAGTGGAACGAGACCGAATGTGTAATGCATGTTAATTCATTGTTTAGAAGTGGCCTAGTTTGGGAGTGTATGATATATGTTATGTGTGTGGATAACTAATGATTATTACAACTAAAAGACTGTTTAATAATAATAGTAATGATGACAATGTATGTCTTATCATAAACAGAGGCAAACAAACCCTTTTACCCTTCTAGCTTCTGAGCAGGCTGCCTGCCAAGTATAGTTTTTGAGCTCCACCGTCTCTCCTTTCCTCTTCCACCGGTAGCCATGGCAACTTCCACGTCGTCCGATTCCAGGACACACTCGGAGAGTCTTTCTCCTGATTCCACCTAGTAACATTCCTTAGCTGATATCCCTATGTCTCTCCCAACCTTGCATCTCTCTAAATTTAAATGTGACACCTCCAACTCCAACACATTTTAATCCAAACCACCTGCTTACACGAACCCCAAATCCTCCTAAAAGCTAAAAGATGAGCGTGTTTCAGACAGATGTGCTGTCTTCTTGATTGGTGAGACGCAGAGGAGCGTGCAAGACACCATCACCATCAAGACGACCGAGCAATGCTACATCAAGTAACTGACTAGTAGAATTTAGTCAGCCTCACCTCATAAAAAAATATGGGATGCTGTGCTTGTGCAGGGGAGACGAGGGCTGTTCCTTGTGTCCTGGTTTGGATTTGTGCTTCACTGTCAGCGTCAAAGTATCAAGTCAGTCAGGTAGTCAGTCAATGTCTACAGCACGCCAGCATGTCTGAGGCACTGATTCACGTGCCGTGCTACTCTCTGGATGTGTCAGACTTTGTGTGCATGTGTGGAAGAGAGAAAAAGAGAAAGCGTGTGGTGTCTCAGGCCGTTCTCAGGCAGCCATGCAGCTTTGGTGCTCAGTGAAGCATGATAACGAAGGTTAGCAGAGCTATGGTGAAAGGAGAACAGGGTCAGATGGTGGAGACTTTGACATGTGGAAATACAGAGGTTTTGGGAAAAGAGAACAGTTGTCAGTTTGGGTGAAAGTATATTTGCGTGGGTAGACGGAGAGGAATATAGAAAGAACAATAGAAAGAACAAGATCATTGTTAAGATTATAAAAGACCCCGTGTGTTCATTCCTGTCACATATCTGAGGGAAAGTTTCTGTCAGTGTTTCAGTGTGCCAGAATCAGTCAGTCTTTAAGTACGACTTTTCCTATTCGTCTATCTGTGTTTGCGTGTGCGTACGTATGTGTGTGGGTCCTAATTACCACACTGAGCAAGGGTGACAGTTGGGCCCCCAGGGTGCCGCAGGGCATCTCCTGTAGCCGTGGCGACTATGTTAGGGTGGTAGCACAAGCACAGACACTTTCATACACCAACATGCACACACACACATACACATTAAGTAGGACATTTCCAGATATGACCTCATTCAGTGGGAAGCAGGGTACAGTTAATGGAGGGAGGAGAGAAGAAGAGTGAACAGATTGAGACAGAGCAAGTCAGAGATAGATATCATAACAAGATATAATTGTTAATATCCTGGTGAGTCCACCTCTGCAAGAAATCTCACACCCAGAGAAGAAACACAGTCACAGTCTCAGTTTCTGTGGTGAAAAACTTCAATTTAGCATATTGTTTTTGGAGTTGGAATCACTGGGCTTTAGATTAATGTAATGTTTGGAGCATTTATTTATCTGCCCCTCTGTCACTATCTGTTCCAGCTCTCTCTTCTTATCCTTCAGCTTTTACAGAGATGGATTATATTCAAATGGAGAAGTAACATGACGTGCAGGTATGCCTGGAAAAAAGTGCCAGACTGCATGGCATAGTTTGCTGGTTAGAGAGTCTGAGACTGCAGCACACAGCTAACACTAGACTGCAGTCTGCGATTCAAGTGGTTTTCTATAATTCAGAGAGTCAAAGGAAAAGAACTTCAGAGGCTGCTTTAGAGTCTCCCACGTGTGTAGTTCAAGCTTGCTAGTGCATGCTCAATAACACATACGGACTCGTATGCAAATGCATACAGCTAAAGATGAACACACTCAGACATGTTCACACACAACCACATATTCAGTACATATGCACACAAATACATTCACATGCTACACTACTAGCCTGGAGCTTTGAAGGCTTAGATGCAGTTCTAATAAGAAGGAGAAGTTGAGCAGGCTTAAGAACTAAGAAGAAACTCTCTATTTCTTTCTGAGCGCAGTATGTGTGTGGGCAAGAGAGAGTGTGAGTATGCATTTAACAGCTGCCACGTGCTTTCACATATGCATGTGCGTGCCTTCATCTGCATGTTAGTACGCAGTGGTGGTGTTAATATGTGTTTTTACAGCCATAGTGCACCTAGAATCTTTGGGGACACACTGAAGGATTCATCTGGAGACCTGGGTTGTCACTCTGGCCGTCAACCCCTAGCATCCTGGTTCAAAACAGGGACAAAATATAGAATTCACTATAAAAGACAGGAAACATGTAACCTATAAGGCTTTGCATTTTAGCCTCAACCTCATCTCTCCCCAGAGTTGAGGAAAGAAAAAATCAAATGGAAAAACAGGAAAGCCAATGAAAGCTAAAACAGATGGTAAGTGAGAAAGGAAGAGTGACAGTGAGGGTGGGAAACAGGGGGTGAGAAGCAATTTGAGGAATGAGGAGAGAGTAGAAAAAAAATACCAAGAATGGAGTGACAAAAATTGAGATATCAAGAGGGTGACAGATGGGAGAATAATAAATGAAGCATGTTGTTATTTAACACATCCAAAAGAGACGGGGAACAGAGGAGAAGGGAGAACAACTCCCCACCCTTGTCTCTCTTGTCAAAGTGCCTTCCCTTTGTGTTGAGAGGCGTCTTCAATAGGCATGGAAAGGGAGAGAAAACGAGAGCAATCGAGAAAAAGAGAGGTGAGAGCGGAAAAAAAAGGCTGAAGGGCCAACAAGGTGACAAGGTGGGAAAGGTGGTATGGAGGTATCGAGGGAAAGTCTGTTTGAAGTCCAGAAGTAATTTTCTATCACGATAGCTGTGGCAGAGGCAACAAAACAGAGTTTGTGTGGCCGCGTGTAACGTCCACACATTCTTCACACTATCGACACTTGCAGCCTCAAGTGCGCGAATGCATGTGTGTGAGATTAAGAGGGAAAATCTGAGAGAATGTGCTGAAAGGTACTTGGTCCAATTCTGTAGCATCTCCAGAGAACTCATCAAGTCATTTTTATGTGAATAAATCACTATCCCTGAAGGCACTTCGGCATTTTGGCTCGCAACTCTCTCCCGGTGTAGAACTGCACACTCAACCATCAAATGTCTCCTCATATAAGTCACTTGTGACACATATGCATGCAACCCAGCCACACCCTAGCACTAACCGGTACTGTGAAATTCATCCTGACATTTAGGAAAATAAGTATGAAGTGCAGTGCCAGTGGGGTGAGTCTAACAAAGAATGAAAAATTGAATTATACTCACAATGCCTTAATTTAATATCAAAGGTAAAACCTAAAAAAAGAAATAATTAAGCTGCAGAGACCTTAAAACAAAGGATTTTCAGTAGTCGTTTTCAAATAAAGGTGCCTCTGTTCAAACCCTGATAAAACAGAATGAGTCACTGAACTGAGGCCACTGTATCACTAAAACAGATTAAGCGTAACTTTCATGGCCACGGCTTCGTTTCCCCTTCAACCCAGTGTATCCCAATGGGGAGATAATCTGGGAAATGCAGCGGTATCAGGTCCTTTCTAGGTTGCCTGAGAAGCCTTGTGAGACCCTCTGGAGATATGAGGCTTTGATATCAAGACCAATTATGTGGTATAGGCGCACACATCCACGCACACAAACATTAGCACACACACACACACACACACACACACACACACACACA
>NW_005187588.1:318848-322727 GCF_000239375.1 Pundamilia nyererei
ACACATACACACACTCATACATACACACTCATTGGCCTTGGAGAGTGGTGGAGAGGAAAACAAAGAGAGAATGTGATACTGAGGAAACACTGGGCAGGCGGAACATGCTCTGATTTTATCAGCCAGTTGAGCGGAGCTTGAAAGCCAGAAACGATACAGACATAGAGGCAATGAGAGAGTGGAAACAAGACAGGCTGAAACAGACTGAAGAAAATGGATGTGAGAGTATGGGGAAGAGTTGAAAGTATATACATACACACATCCCCGGTCAAACTCGAAATTGAAGCCTTCAATGCCCGTTAACATGCAAAAACACATACAACGAACATGTGCATGAGCACACATTAAAAGATTCACTGTCAGCATTTATGCCAAACATGGACACACTGTATGCAAGAGCATATCCGAGCTTTGCAGAGTATTGTGCAAGTAGACACAAAGGCTGACTCGCGGCATCTTGGAACTCGCAAACCGTTCACCACAAATATATGTGATAAACAGTTGTTTCCGGTCTGAGTCACCTCCACAGAGAATCCCTCAAGATTAAGTATGGCCTCTGGCTCTGCTAATTGGAGCTTAAAGTCTGGTGTAGCCCCTGGGCAGTGTATGCTGTGTGTGGTAGAAGCCATGTGTGTGTGAGCGCGCTTCCGTATAAATTATGGATGGAAAGGGCTGTAGGAAAGTGGCCACACAAGCTTCAGCTGCCAGAGCGAGAAGAGAGACCAAGCTAGGCCAAAGCAGTCGCAATCAGAGCACCACCACATGACACAGACAGGTGGTTTGATAGAGAAACAGAGCAGGGAGACGGACGGGGAAAGATGACAGCAATATTGAGATGGAAAAAAGATGAGAGAAAATAATCGGACAGCAAGAAAGAGAACTGAAAGTGAGATTAACGCAGGACCTGGAAAATCCAGATACTAATGGTGACATTAATGAATTATTTATAGCCAGACATTCTCATTACAGAGCACGGTGCTTTCCCTTTATTGCTATTTTTGTCATGCTATCATTTGCCAACTAGCTTTAACTAACTACCTGCCAAATACAAAATATATGTAAAGTGCAGAGACCACAACAGCATTAAAAACCATTTCCGGTAAAATAAATCACAAGCTGAGTTCTCTTTTCTATTCTGCTACTCACCAAATAAATGTTAGGATAATCAGAGCAAAGTACCTGAACATGTTAGATGTTAACTAAAACAGCACTCACTCGTGTTAAGTATAGACTCAAGTGAGGAAAGGACATATGAAAATCTATTATTATTATTTTGCAGCCCAAATATTAAATATTGTATTTTTCACAAGCACAGAAAAAGTGGAAAAATCAGTTGTTAAAATTTACAAAGTAAAGAAAATTTGCTGAAGCCTTAATTTGTGAGCTCCATGTATTATGGCATAAAATGCTGTATGGCATAATATATCATTATAATGTTTTTTTTAAACAGTCCATATATTACAGCCTATTGTTCAATGATAATTTTCCATGGAGCAGAAGCTGAGATTGCTGTGTTCCTTTCAGCACCCTCAGAGGAGGAGGCAGGCACACCAGAGAGATGTGCAGGAGAAGTGTCACCTGAGTCACTTCCATTGTCTGATAAGACTACACTGGTTTCTATAAATAATCCGTCACAATTGTCCTTTTCCCCCATTACAGTTTAGCAGTTCTGTCATTTTATGCCTCTGTTGTTTGGTGTAAACTTCTTGAAAGTGGGTAAATTCATAGTTAATTCAGAACTTGATGTATATATAGTGTAGTGTGGGAAAAAAACACAAGGGGGATTTCGAGCATGGTGTGGTGGATCATTTTCCTGCTGCAGAACCCAAGTGCGCTTAAGCTTGAGGTCAACAGCAGATTGCCGGACATTCTCCTTCAGGATGTTTTGGTAGAAGCAGAATTCATGCTTCCATTAACTGCAACAAATCTTCCAGGTCCGCACTACCACCACCATATTTTACTGTTGGTTAGGGCTGCCACGATTAGTCGACTAGTCACGATTACGTCGACTATCAAAATCGTCGACGACTGATTTAATAGTCGACGCGTCGTTTGAAGCTTTGTAAGATCCCAAAAGACGCAGGAATAAGTAGTAGGATTTAAGAGTGTAATAACGGACTGAAACAGAAGATGGCAGCACTGCATGTACAAGGATGCCAGCCACCGTTAAACCCCGAAGAAGAAGTAGCTCTGTCCCAGAATTCATAGCGCAGCCCAGCTCAGTTTCCAATAACGGCAGGAGCTAGTTAGTTTTAATATTACTCTTATTATTCTTTCTGGGTCACAAAATAAACGTTTAACATATTTTCAAGCGAGAATGTAGCTGTGTAAACCTCAAATATCTGCTCAGTTTATCAAGACACCACATATTTTTAAAAGCGCTCCGACGTTTTCGGAGACTTCTGTTACCCACCAGGTCGATAGCTAGCCGGGGGCAAGGCTCACTAGAGCCCGTGAGAACACCGGACTCCCGGCAAATCGTTTTCAAACCCACCGCCGTCTTTCGCTACTCAGGTTAAACATATATAAGTCACTTAGATAACTTAAAAATGTTATTGTTTGGCTTTTTTAGTATTTTATTTGTTCCTGAGTAAATTGGTTTGGCTGACATTAAAGTTCTAGTTTTTACACAGCTGAATAAACGTCAAGCAGACAACTGATTATCAGAAGTGTGAGATGCTCGAGAATATACTCCGGTGTCCCGTTATATTTTAGATAGCAAGGAGTTTATTAAACTTCACTGAAACAATCTGCAAATTTCATTAAAATTTAATAAACTATCATCTTATCTTTATTTTTAGTTAGCACATACCTTAAACACTTCAAGCTGTAAGCTAATGATAGTTATACAAGAGCAGATGCAGGCTGGTGCGATAAGCTGTACATTTTACGTCCAATGGATGCACGATCTGATTAGTCGACTAATCGTAAAAATAATCGGTGACTAGTCGACTATCAAGATAATCGTTTGTGGGAGCCCTACTGTTGGTGCGAACTTCCTTTTCTGACATGCTGTGTTAGTTTTATGCCACATGTAACGGGACTCAAACCTCCCAAAAAAGTTCCGCGTTTCTCTCTTCAGTCCACAGAGTATTTTCAAAGATGTCTTGGGGATCATTAAGATTTTTTCTGGCAAATGTGAGACAAGTCTTTGTGTAACTGTTTTCTCCTTGAACTCTCCAATGGGTGGTATTTTTCCCAGTAACTTTCTTATTGTTGAATAATAAACTCTGACCTTTTGTGACCTCTTGGATGAGTCGTCGCTGCGCTTTGGGGGTCTTTTTGGTTGACCAGCGACTCTTGGGAACCATTGTTCCATATTTTCGCCATTTGTGGATAATGGCTCTCACTGTGGTTTGCTGGAGTCCCAAAGCCTTCAAAATTGCTTGGTAACCCTTTCCAGATTGATAGATGTCAGTGACTTTGTTTCTCATCTCTTTCAATTGTGACATGTTGTGCTGCATTTCTCAGTCTGCTTCAGTTTGTCAGACAGGTTCTGTTTAAGTGATTACAGGCAGTAATCAGGCCTTAAAGTGGGAGGGAAACTTAGCGTTGTAAAAGACGTGGTTAATCACAGTTTATTCATGATTTAACAAGGTGGGGGCAATCAAGTTTTCACACAGGGCCATACCCCTAATGATAAAGCCCTTGATTTAAAAACTGCATTTTGTGTTTACTTTTGTTATCTTTGTGTAGGGATGGGTACCGGTTCTGACATAAACGGTAGTAACCAGACCGAAAAGCAGCGCACATTTCGGTGCTTTATTTCGGTGCTTTTTTTCCTGAGATGACATACACTTTGAATTCTAGCCAATCATTTTACGTTTCCGAGGATAGTAGGCAGGTCCAGGTATGTACGTTCTTTTAGAGCAGAGCTAC
>NW_005187588.1:323352-325091 GCF_000239375.1 Pundamilia nyererei
AAAAAAAACAGCTGAACATGAGAGGTTTTCAGACCAATTTTGTGTTCTCCATTCTTTAAGCACCGGTTTGAGCACCGGTTTGAGCACCGTTTAAGCACCGGCACTGTTTCAAAAGTACCGGTTTGGCACCGGTATCGGATAAAACCTAAACGATACCCATCCCTATCTTTGTGTAATATTTACATTTGTTGATCTGATGATCTGAAACATTTAAGTGTGACAAACATATAAAAAATTGAAAATCAGGAAGGGGGCAAAGACTTTTTCATACCACTGTACTTAATGAGGATCAGTACACCTACTAAAGATAGGATCTCTGGGGTTTAGAGTAAGTAAAGCAATTCAGACTGTTCCTGTCTTGGCTCTGTCTTTGTGCCATGAGTCAGCCTTCAACACGCACCAAAAGGATACCATGGGACAAACTTAATTAACAAAGCAACACAAAGAATTAATTATGTTCACTGTGGTTGTCAGTTTTGGTTTTACAGTTCTTAGAAAATGACACATCACACATTCACTCAAACACGTACATACAAACTGACCTGAGTGACATGATCTTGTATGCATCAGGCAGGTAGCACCGCGTGTTTTCCATCTGGACGGGGTCCGAGTCGCAGATCTTGTCATCAGTGCGGCCGTAGTTGGCACTTTCAATCATGATGACATCTGTGCCTGGGCAGCGTAACTCAATGGGGTAGGACTCACAGGACAGCTCCCTGCGGACTACTGCCATGGGGATGGGGGCACGGCCATAAACTGGACAGAAAGACATATGTATTGATATTAAGTCTTTGTTTGGTGAAATACTCCAGACGTTTTGGTAGAGCCATCTTTAATTTACTTGGACTGCAAGGCCTGAATTATTCAAGAATAGGCTGTGTTCAACTGAAATTGCATTTGTACCCTTGTCATATAGACGTAATTATTCAGACTATATGAAAACAATAGCATAATAAAAGACTTCTTATAAGGGCACGTCCACTGTCGCAAGTGAACTGACTTGGTAATTAGTGCTTTGCAGTTAGCAGTATTGGACATCATTCTAGATAGAGAGTAATTGCCTGGCAATTTCAACAGATATTTAGTGCTGCAGATAATATTCAAAGATGGCAATGCCTAATTATTCTCACAAGTTGCAAATGTGATGCAAACATCCACTACGACTGTACTGTAATAGGGAACATGTCATTAATTTCAATGAGTCTGAAGTTACTGAACATTCCCGATATTTTTTTACTTCACTGGCGGACGCTTTTGTGCCACACAACTCCCTTTCATCTAAAAACAAAATGAGCAAAAATCACAAGAAAGGCAAACTCTTCTCATCAAAAGTATTCTTAACAGTGTCATGATTTTGGATTCTTCTTGTTATCGCGATTCCATCACTTCTTTTATTTTAATCCTTGCTTCCTGTGGATTCCAGTTAGTCCCCGCCAGCCAGCCCCCCAATGCCACACAAATAGTTTAAAAAAAGTTTTCTCCTTGCTCATAAGCATTTGGACTTTTCTCCCCTTTCTCTCATTCTTTATTTTCATGTCCTGCCAAAACACCTTATACATACCTCCATGTGACTGAAGCTATTACATAGAAGTGCAGTGACAATAATGGTGTGGTTCTGGGTGTTAGTGTCGCATGGATTATTCTTCTGAGGTGCTCAATTGTATTGCCCATGTCTGAATCCACCTAACCTTTCCATAATAATAATGCAGATTTTATTACACACACACACACACACACAC
>NW_005187588.1:325161-335412 GCF_000239375.1 Pundamilia nyererei
TATATATATATATATATATATATAGCACTGCCCATCTAGACCATCTGAGAATTTTTGCTATACAGGGTGCAATATACATATTATGCATTTCCCACTTGAATAAACTAATAACATTTATTAAATCTACACAAAACTAATGTGGAAGGTTGCCAGACCCAGCGCTCTTTTTGGAAGAACATATCCTGTCAAATCATTTCTTAAAAGCAGAGAAACAAGCACATGTATACACACATGAATGTACGGACACAAAAGCAATTAAAAAGACACAGACATACAACATCTGTGTAAAGTGAGGCAACGCTCCCTGTCATGGTAACCATAGTAACCCCGTCCACCCTCCCTTGGCTCTCTCATTGGTTAGAGAAGCGTCATGGTTACACAAATGCAGCAAAGAATCTGAATGAGCTCAATGACACTGTGCCCGGGCTCAACTTAATACTGCCCTTCACCACATCACAGACACACAAGCATGGAAGCACACGCACACACACACACACACAAGCGCACGCACACACACACACATACACGCACACACTCATGCATACAAATGCTCGGAGTGATGGAATGTAGAGGTGGAAATTCACAGCCAGCCAATATCAGTGTGGTGTTGGTACCTGAGGGAAAAACATTGATAATGGCAGGAGGTAGCTTAGAGATAAGACTGATATATAAGTGGCATTTACTGAAAATGTCTTCTCTAATGAACAGACACATGCACACACACGTATGTATACCACTGCAGGCTATGATTAGACCTTAAGCACACATTCAGACAGGATGTGTGTCTCCAAAGTAGCTGAGGATTTAACAGGGCATCATGCAGTTTTGTCTGTGTAAGCAGGGGGTCTTAGTGCACTGGGTCATTACTGTGTGAAAGTAAGTGTCAGTTTATTAGTTTTTCAATGGCTGCATCATGACTCTGTGAGCATGAATATAAATTCTGAAGTGAGGGTTAATTGGAGCATGCGGGGATCAATAAACAGCATCGTAAGGCAGCTGTCTAGACTAGCATTGGATCAGATGTCTTACAGTGTTGCCTTACAGGGTCCCCTTTGGGTATGAAGCAAGCATTATGACACAAACTCACACACACACTATTCAAATGAGGGGTCTATCTGTATTCCCATTAAAAGCCACTCTGCCTTTGTAAGCAGGAGTAAATGAACTGACTCGTACATGCCATCCTGTCTCGTCTGTCACATTTTAATTTATCTTATTATATCAGCTGCCTCACCTATAAAGCTGCTGTGCTTAACCCGTCTCCAAAGGACCCTCTACACATATTTCTGTCACCTGATACACATGCATTCACTCGCACACACACACTATGCGCACATATTTAGCTGTCTGTCTTTGACTACATGTAATAATGTGTGAGCTGGCAAGTCCATGTTAATGTGTCTGTCATTAGTTGTGTAAGTGGTGACAGAAACTTGGCAGCAACAGACAGTATGGACAGTCTTATTCAGACACTCTTATTGCCTCGGGGGGCTGAAACAAAAGGATATTGATTTTTACATTTGGGCCAAGAACAAGAGAGTGGCGAAAGAGGTGGATAGATGGAAAGAAGGAATGGGTGAAAGGAAAGAGGAGAGAGATTTAAAAGGTGATCTCTCACTTGAACTGCCAAAGCTTTTGGCCAATGCTGATGTCTTAAATGTGAGGTGCTTTGAGTTACAGGGAAAACAACTTATTTTAAGTGCATAAGATATTCTAAAGGTTAAGGCTAGCAGTACCCTCATTGTTTTATCAATATATATATATAGATATATTCATATATCTATCTATATATATCTATATCTTAGCTTGATCATTGTCAACCACCAGGGGGTGTATCCCATTTTGACCTCAGTAACCTCCAGCCATATTTGGCACAGATGTTCCTGTATACTATGTCAGCCGCTTGGTTATGGGGTCCCATGTATGTCCTGCCTGCTAGCATCTCACACCCTGTTATGTGCTGGATTATCTCGGGGCATCTTTGCACAGCCTGCACCTGGGATCTTGCCTGGTGTGCTAGACCCCAGCCTCCATCAATCTTGCGCTTGGAGCTTGTGTCTGTGCTGCCACAATTAGTGCCTCCATGCTGTCTTTCAGTCCAGCTTTGTCTAGCCATTTAGGATTTTTTAATATCACACCCTTCTTCTACCTGCCAGTGAGACCATGGCATGCAGTAGCGTGTCCATCCATGATGCTTCCTCTTCTTATGCCTCTTCTTTCTTGGGTTTCTGCTGCCTGAGGTATTTACTAAGCACATGATCAGTTGTGGCCATCTGTCTGTGTGCTAATGGATCTTTGTTCTTTCTTTCCTGGATAGTGTTTCTGACACTCACTAGTCCTCAGCCTCCTTCTTTCCGCTTAGTGTACTCTTCTGGGGTTCCATGGCGATCAGGCCTTTTCAGCCTCCGGTTAGCCATTCCGGGTACACCTCATCCATTAGCAACTGGTTAATTTGTGCTTCCAGGCGCTCACAAAATAAAGTAAATCCTTGAGCCAGTAGGTGTGGATCATGCCAGAGTCTGGTGCTGTTTATTTTTCTTGGATGGTGACTAGTGAACCCAGAAGACCGACAGATACAGATTGGTTACCTAAATGGAGATGACATAAATGATGACACTGCCGCGGACTGCCAATAATTCATACTCAGCTAATCCCAACCAGCCACACCTTTACCTGTGAAGCACAAGAGTATAACTTGGATGGTTCAGTGGAGAACACTTGGTTTATTCTCCCAGCTTCTGGTATAACTGTTCAAGCTAATTGCTTTAAAAGGTATACCAGAAGCCATCACACTTCATCACTCCTTCCTGCAGATAGTTGGCTAACGTCCCTTTGTTCTGCCTTGATCTTGGCCACAAGTCTTTTTCTCCATGGAAGATACCGCTCCTTGTGGCTGTTGTTAATCTTATAGAGTTATAGGTTCCCAGCTTAGCCATGGTCTTCTGTTTCAGGTCAGCTGCCCTTGCATTTAATCTACCAGTTGTTTTCAGGACTTGGTGCCCAGTCTTGGAGAGTGGGGATGATGACATTCCCCCTCAGACCTGACGTCTTTGTGTTGTAGGTCACTCAATGTGTTGTACCTCAGTCTCCAGTTGCAACAGCAGTTGCTTTTTGCAGATGTTGATGATGTTGCAGCTAATGATTCGAAGCATACTGCATCATCTGTCAAATATGGTGGAGGGTTAGGCATGAGCATGTATGACTGCCAGTGGAATTGGGTCACTACTGTTTACTGATAGTGTGATAGCTTATAGAAGTAGCAGGGTGAATTCTGAAGTGTACAGGCCTAGACCCTCTGCTCAGAATAAGCCAAATTCTGCAAAACTGATTAGACAGAGCTTCACAGTGCAAATGCTTCACACACAAGTTCCTTAAAGGAAATAAACTGGATGTTCTTCAGTCAGTCACCTCCACCCAATAGAGCGTATAAAAAACCCGTAAAACCCTGCCAAAAAAAAAAAATCCAAAAAACAAACAAACAAAAAAAACCAACCAAAATTATTCCCAGATTCACGTTTAAATGTCTTTTTGTTTGAACAATCCTAAAATAATATGGGTCTGTGGAGAAGACTGAGTGGTTGCTGTTGTGTGCCCTCAAGCTGGTGTCCTTGCTGTACAGGTTTCCTCACAAAGCAAAAGGAACATACTTTGCATACATCAACTCATTCTTTAGACATCGATGCAAATATATTTAACTGAAACTCATCCCTTCCTGCAAAACCAAGCCCTTGGTGTTTATATGCCTGACTATAAGCACTCCCTGTGTGCCTTTTAATTGCATCCATTAGTGTTTAGGTGGGATTTCTGGCAACGTTGGTGCAAGTACATGCTTGATGGTGTGTTTGTGTGTGTGATCCAGGAATCACTTGCTGTAGAGACCTACATCTATTTAAAATGTGGATACATATGAGTGTTTGTGCGTGAGTGCATGTTACAAAGTTACACAATGTGAGTGACAGGAGCTATTAATAGGACCGAGTTCAAATGGGCCAGAGCTCCCTCTCAGAGTCTTTTAAGCCTATAGTCATGTAGGAAAGGAGGAAATATAAAGTTGACCTACTGGACTTCATCTGCACTGAACATTTTGTACGTGTGAAAAATTTCTGTGTGTGCAATAAAATGGTGCCCTGAGTTTTGATTCTTATTTTTGGTTTTATTGTTATTCTTTCTTATGCTCATATTTTCATGGTGTCCTCATTGTCTCCCCATCTTGCCCATCTCTGTCTGGTCTATGTGTTTACACATTTGTCCTACTGGTTTCCACTTACTGTCTTATTTTGGTAATTGCTTTTTCTTGTGTGTCTCCTGTGCCTTTGCCTCTTCACTCCTTTATGATTGTCTGCGCTATCCTGATTAGTTTCACTCTTGTTTTATATATCTTCACTTGTCTATTTTGTCTATTTTTCATGCATTCATTATTTCAAGTCTGGACAATCTTAATTCATTATTATCAGGTGTCAGGGAATAGACAGAGAGACCACGTTTCCTCTGTATTAGCATCTCTTCATTTGCTCCCTGTTAAATCCAGAACTGAATTTAAAATCTTTCTCCTCACACACAAACTCTCAAATAATCAGACCCCATCATATGTTAAAGACTCATAGTATCATATTATCCTAACAGAGTGCTTCACTCTCAGACGGTGCTTACTTCTGGTTCCTAGACTTTTTAAAAGTAGAATGGGAGGCAGAGCCTTCAGCTATCAGGTCCCTCTCCTGTCAAACTAACTCCCAGTTTGGATTGGGGAGACCTACGCTCTTTCTACTCTACTCATCACTTCCATTTTTGATAAGCTTATAGCACGGTTCTGCTGGAGGTTTCTTCCAGTTAAGAGGGAGTTTCTCATTCCCACCATTGCAAACTAATTGCTCATATGGGGTCCTTTGATTGTTAAGGTTCTCTCATGAATACTGCAAGGTCTTTACCTTATAATATAAAGTGCCTTGAGCCATCTCTTGCTGTCATGTGGTGCTTTATAAGTAAACTTGAATTGAACAGTTGCCACCTTGCTTTGTAATCAGCCCATGCTGTATGTAGTCTTGTGCATCCCTTTGTTGGTTTGTCTGTTTATCCGCTGTGTGTCGGCCTCCTTTATCCCATCTGTGTTGTTTCAAGACTCATTTGTATCCTTGCTTTTTTGTGCCTGCTGAGTAACAGCTCTTTGCAACAAATGCTATTTGTTTTTTGAAAGAAGTCCAGCAATAAGCCTTTATTTTAGCAGACAATTGTGACTGTTATAAAATTAACTAACATTACCTATTGCTCTTATCAATACAGTTATTAAAAACACAGACTATAGCTTAAAATAATCAACAGCTGTTTTATGACCAAAACGTTTTTCTTGCTTTTGCCAAATGGACTTTAGTCACATAGATATTTGACTGAAAATCTTTAATGTAGCAATAGTAATAATTGAGCAATACAACACATTTCAATTAACAAATTAAATGTAGTTTTTTTTTCTCCTTTTTTGGTTAGGGCAGTGCAATGAGTAGTGTGTCCCTTACCAATGGCTATGGGGGAAAAGAAGGTTGAGATCAAGAGCAGGCATCTGGTCCACATGACGTCTGAGGATGACCTGGAAGTAGATATGGAGGTACTTCCTGCTGAGCCCAGACGGTCTTGTGGCGAGCTGTTTATATGTCACAGCTCAGTCTTCCTGTCACCATACAGACCTGGGAATTGACACACAGAGAGAATCTGCTCACTTGGTTTGCCATACGTATACACATTAGGATGCTTTATGTAGGCCGCAATACACAGATTTACTAACTATTCCAAACTATGATCTTTTTCTTATTTTTTTTTCTTTCTAACAACAAATAAACAAGTAAACAACAACTGACAAAGTTTATCCAGCAAAGAAGCAGATTTTCCTCAAAACATTTAACTGATTTATAGTGGATAGACATTTTAACAAACTTCAAAATAACAAAAATCATTTCCTTAAACAATAATGAGAGAAAGAAAGAGAGGACTAAATGACAAACACTTGTACCTCAATCATATTTTCAGAAAATTAAAAAAAAAAGTCAAAGAAGACCAATTTTAAGTGGATTTGCCTGCTAGGTAAGTAAATGATATTCTGCAGACACACAGAGAGGACCTACAAGCACATAAAACTACAAGATTATGGATTATGAATGTATAAAAACACTTTGATAACATTTATTGTATAGTTTTTTATTATTAATCTCTGTCTCTCTTCCACGGCATGTCTTTGTCCTGTCATCCTCCCCTCACCCCCAACTGGTCACAGAGATGAGCCTTGTTCTGCAAACCAATTTCTTCCTTATAAAATTGAGTTTTTCCTTCCCACTGTCATATGATTGTTGGGATTTTCTCTTTATTATTTTATTACAATGGAAAGCGGCTTGCGGCAACTGTTGTTGTGATTTCGTGCTGTATAATTAGACTGAATTGAATTAAATTAAATTAAATAGCTTAGGGAGTTAAAAACTTCTGTCCAATTTGTGATTATTTTTAAGATCTACAAATTAATATATTCTTCATTAGGTCATAATAAATATCTCATCTGCTTTAAAAGATTCTAAAGGAATTAAAATCACATTTTTAAGCTAAAAAAAAAAGCCATGATAGTGTGTTAAACACAACAAGAACAGAATAATTTGTGCAAATCCATATTTCACATGGCAACAAACCATATCCCGATTAATCCATACACAACACAAATCTGCCTGGAAAATGCAAGACTAATGTTATATGCAGACCTTGTCTAAAAGAAATAGTAAAATAATACAATGGTGCTTAATGTTTGCATAATGATGCTTTTATTAGGATTCACTTCACTTGGTATTACACATCAGCATCAAAGTGTGAAATGTATTGATGTCCCAACCTAATTGTTCATTTCATGGTCCATCAGCAACAAACAATTAATACAGGGATGGTCTCTGAGATAAGTTATAGCAGTGACAGACTGGTAAGCATCGTTTCTCCGTCTTTTTTCTGAGCAGATTAAAAAGACCAGCACTGTTCAATCACTTGCTCACCGCCCACTCACTCTTATCTCAACTCAGTGGCTCTCTTTGTTTTTTTGCGCTGCAAAATTCACGTTTTAAATAGGAAAAGCTGCAACATTTACATTTAATTTGCAGAATTATGTGTGTATGTCAAGTTTAAAGTGTGCATGACATAAAGGATAATAAAATCTTCACACAATCATCCTTTTCAAACAAACATCAATTTCATCAGGGGAGTAGTTCTAAGGTAGCAAAAGCCATCTTTGTGCCTAAATGTTCACCGTTCTCAAGGGAACTCATACTCAGCTCCGGAAAAACAAGCACATCAAGTTTGTAAGTGGGAGCGAGAGGGGCTGGAGAAATATGCAACAGCCGGGGACAGATGGAGCAAAGCAGACAGCCACAGCCATGGGAGATACATCATGTGTAACAGAGACTATTGATCAGTGTGACCATATCATTTTTGTCCAGCAGAGACTGAGACAATAGCCAGCTATTTCCATCATGTCATGCTGTGAAGGCAATATCTGCTTTGGCACAATCCTCTGCCTTTGATATTTCTTATAACTGATGTTATCAAAAGCCTTTTAATTTATAGAAAATGCCAGAATCACACAGGCCCTTTTTTATACCAGAATCACACAACATATGTATAACGTATCTTCAGAGCATCTGAAATGACAAAAAGCCTCATCGCAGACCTGCAAATGGGACAGACAGCCACCCAGAGGCACATGCACACTGCAGAAACACACAGACGATGAGGCCTGTGTAGTCATCTGGCATTTTATAGGTTCTGTTCTTTTTTGTATGTCAAAATAAATCCTTTAAATTGAAAATTCACTAAAACTAATGATAAAAACACAAGCCAAACCTAATTTAGTGAAGTCTGAAAAGTTGTAGAAAATTCAATTTGCATTCCAGCATAAAGTAGTCAAGCATTTTATCCAATCAGATTACTTTTATGGAGCATAATTCTTTAGCTCTGGATAATGGCAGAGACTTTAAGTTTCCCTTTGATAAGTCTGTAAAAACTTAACAGACGCACTTAACTACAAACTGTTTTTTTCTTTTGCATTCAGAAGAAACTAATTGTTAACTGTAAGAAACTGTTGTTGTTGTTTTTTTGTGATTTCTAGTTTACTACAAAAAAATCATTTTAAAAGTATATAAAATGTATTGGTCAGCTGACAATAGGTGGCAAAACAACTAATTTAAGTAAGAAAAGTCAAAGTTTGAATAATTTTGATTTCTCAAAACTGTCTGTTATAATCGACTTAATCCTTCTACTTACAAAAATCCTTCAATTTTTATTTTTAATCTACAAACCTATTCAGCTTTCTAAATACCAAGCGGTGCAACTGATTTCATTGGAGTGTGATTGCATATCTGTTAACAGTTCTTGACAAATCCCTAATGGCACTAAAGTGATAGACTCACAATAGACTCCTCTGTGTTTTTCTTTCCTCCACTTAAACGACCTAACAAACTGCCCCATTTTGATTGATTGGCCCCTAACTCAGTTGAACATGAGCAATCTGACCAGCTGTCCCCAGCTAGACAGAGAAGGCATACACTGACATATGGCCGGACGCCACCAGCCACAGCATTCCGCTGTTTCATAATTCAAAAGCTATTCCATCACCCCGTATGCTCCACCAGCATCTCACCCATCAGTTAATTAACCCTCTCATTTCCTCCAAGCACACGGTGGCTACACAGACAATGGCTGCGTGTCAGTCAAGTTATGTTCATAATTCAACAGGGCTGCATGCTCCCATATGTTCAGATAATGACAAAAAAACTGTTCCCTCTACAAAGTCTGACAAGAGCATAGACAATAATGATTGCCCAAAGCATTGCCCTGTTTTCCTAACCTGCTTCCTTTAATTATCCTAATGTGTTGATTGGTTAATATATAATGAGTAAACAGACAGTAATGGTGCTAATTATCAGGACATATGTGAAGCGTTTACACTCTGTATTCATCAGAGCACATAAGGTTTTGCAAACATCACAGGCCCCACCTGAACCTGCTCACTGCTAAAATTATGAAAATAATCAAATCTTTTTTTTCTTTTTAATGAGCTCAATATTTCCAATCCTGAACTAGTTCTATCTCACTGGAGATGCTCTCTAGAAGATAAACAGCATCTGCATAAAACTGAGCAAAACATCAACAAAGAAACAAGATCAGACTGGATCCAAGTCTTTGGATGTACCTGCCGTTTCTATCCATCTCTGCTTAGTCATATCCGCTCAGCAGACACCTGCTAATTATGCTACAAATATAAACACACACTACATTTTTCAACCTTGGCTATTTTGCCACTGCAGTTTTCCCAACATCTTGAAGAAAAAAATAAATATATAATGTTATAACTGCACCGTTAATGCAGTTAACAGTCTCAACAACACTGTATTATTTACTGTATCAATAAGACAATCTTCTCCACATTAGTCTTACATGTATGTGTGACGTGGCCTCGATGTCCCATGTTTTTCTGCCCTGAATCTTCATTTCCCACAGGGTCGGCATTAACATAGCTGTCGCCAAAGCCGCCACACTCACACAGTCTATAATGCATGCATCCATGAACTAATTGATGTTGGGCTGATTCTGTGCACAAGGCAGCCTGACCCTACTGAGTGTGTCTGTGTATGTGCGTGTGTGTGTGTGTTAAGTTCCCTAACGAGAGTCCTGCCTGTCACAGCACTCCTCATTCGGGGATTCTCTCTGTCACTAATGAATGCTGACCGGACTGGGCTACCTTGTCAACACGCGTCACACGCACATGCACGTGCCTTCATACACACATTTTCACACACACACATGCTTATCACTAGGAGACCAGATGCCCTACTCCCTCAGCCTCCAGGCAGAGTCTCAAATGTGTCCATGTTGCACTTATCCTGTGAGCATGCCTTAAAGAATACCATGTTGAAGTATGAGTATATGTGCATCATATTAGGCTAGCAGATAACAGATGGATTGCAGTAGTTATAAAAAAACAAACCATAGAGAGCAAATGAATACCCGTTTAGATACTGTACTAAAATCAGTATTTTGTAATCTATCTTTACCTGTAGTTTTGCAAAAATAAAGAAAGAAAGAATAGGAGAGAAATGTAAATGCATGCATAACCTGCTGAGTTTTTCTTCTTGTACTTATCTATCTATCTATCTATCTATCTATCTATCTATCTATCTATCTATCTATCTATCTATCTATCTATCTATCTATCTATCTATCTATCTATCTATCTAT
>NW_005187588.1:335432-337949 GCF_000239375.1 Pundamilia nyererei
ATCTATCTATCTATCTATCTATCTATCTATCTATCTATCTATCTATCTATCTATCTATCTATCTATCTATCTATCTATCTATCTATCTATCTATACATATATTTGGTGTGCTATGACAGCAGAGGAAGAGGACATCTTGTGGTTTTTTTCTCCTTTTTTCTTCACTTAGTTTTTCTTCACCTGTTCTTTTCTTTCCTCTTTTTAGTTTCTTCATTTGTTCATTCTTTGCTCTGTTGGAGAGAAGTCTGAGCGGAACAAAGCTCAGGGGGCTATGCACCATGTTCAGTAAAATGGCATGTGTCCGCCAAGCTACGGTAAATTACCTCCAGTTGGCTTGCTAGGGTAACCACCATGGACCATTTCTACGTGTGTGTGTCTGTGCGTGTGATGGAAAGGGTTGGAATAAGGTTGTGTGGGTGATAGAGTGTGAGTCGGTATAGGTAGTGTTTCAAATTATCATGAGCACAGGTAGACAGGCTGGGAGAATTTTGATTAGAGTGACCATGCACACACAGACACAGACACACACACACACACACACACACATTTAGGTAGCTAATTTGGCGGTGTGGAGCTGAAGAGATGACTAATCAGGATAGAACCTGGTGGGAGTCTGGCCTGTGGCCTATAATGAGATACATAAGAAACAAGCACACACATTCAAGCAACAGGCGCGTGTATACACACTCATAGCAATTATGCACTGTGCAAACAGACAAAAGACATTCACATGCAGCAGGCACGCACGCATTCAAACACAGACCAGCATGAGTGATTGTGAATAGAAGGTCCTCCCTCATAATTGCTTGGTGCTGATGAAGCCTAAGATACTGATTAGCAGCGAGTGGCCCCTCAGTGTGACCAGAGGCTCGGGAAAAACATACTGTCAACTCCCAATAATGTGAATGTCTTGACGTGTCAACCACAACATGTATTCCTACTGTTGCATGTGTATGCATGTTTAGAGAAAGGGGGAATTCACATACAAGCCCCCTCGCACCACATTAAAATCACAATTAAAATTAAGTCAGTGTCTCGTTGAGTTTAGATCTGGCCACTACTAACATGTGACAAACAGTCATGTCAGCTCATGTCTCTTGTTTTAAATCTATACATTTGGTCACTGCAGCCAGATGCAGTATGGTTAATACCACTGGACATTTGTTTTTAGCATGCACAGTACATACATGCAGTCGAGTGCACACATGTCAGTACTCGGATGAAGGGCAGCTTCACTGTAGGAATGTGCACAATTGTCACCAGTGCCCCGAAGACAAGTGGCCTAGCTAGCAATTTATACAGTGCCAGTTGTAAATCCTTTGTATGTCAGTAGCAAAGAGCTGCAGAGTGCTTCAGCGTCGCCTTAAAGGTATAGGTCACCCCTACATCAGTATGGGTCACTGTGGTCTCAATTTGATATCCTCAGTGAAGTTGAACAACAGCTGTTTAGTATGATTTTTTTTTTCAATTCGCTCATTTTTTTTCTTTTTTTATAGCAGCAGGGAAGTCTGTTAATTTAACTGCAACATTTACTCTGTTTTAACATGTCATGATCAGGGATAAAGGCCTGTGGCAGAGCAGATCATGGCTAATTCAAGCCACCTTTATATTTTGCATGAGAAAAAAACATGCAAAGAAGGCTGGGCCGCCCTGACAGACTAGTTTCCTCTGTTGCTGTTCAAAGAAGATTCAAGATTTTTCCCACAAGTACATTTTTATTTTTTAAAAACTACATTTTCTTTTCAAATTATTTTCACTCATAAGAGTTCAAAGCTTTGGGCTAAGCACCTCATCCTCTCCATCCATGTTAGACATGCTATGCCCGTCAGAAAATTGCGTCTAGGGAGTCTCTGGCTTTGACCGGACCACTGCAGTTTCCGCATGGCTGCCTCTGGCTGCTCTGAGAACGCTCACAGAAATCTGATGCACCAAAACCAGCCTGAAAATCCACCACCAATGACCTCGTCTGTAAGGCACAGGCGTTTTGATTCTGTCTGCCTGGCAGCTAGATACCACACTCTGTTCTGCTCTGCTTTGCTCTGAACTTTCTAATGCTCCAATCTAATCAACTCTATATGCCCTCCCTCCCTCATGAGACAAGACGGGCTAAGGTGGAGACGTGCAAGCAAGAATTGAGATAGGAGGAGAAGTGGAGAAGTGGGGAGGGGTGGAGAGAGGAAAAAGACGAAGGATTAAAGAGGAGGGAAGAAGATGGAGGAGGAGATTCGTGAAGAAGGTCGGAAAGGAAAATGGCTAAGAGAAATAGAGATAGAAAGATGGGATAAAGCGGGAGTGACACAGGGATGGAGACAGAGAGGATGGCAGGAGGCAGTGAGAGAGAGGGAGTGCCAAAAGCGATCATAGCGATTTGAGCAGAATCTTAAAGCAAGTTAATAACATAAGGCATTTATCTTTTTTCTCCTCCTTAGACTCTGCCCTAAAAGATTCGGGTTTCATAAAACACAGCTCTCTGACACTAGATAGTGATATAAAAAGTTCAACTGTCAAATGTGAAAA